>NW_004524691.1:3651166-3652121 GCF_000260255.1 Octodon degus | reverse complement strand
ACTGTAAATATCAAGAAGTGTTTCCATCATTAATTGCAAATGAATAGCTAAATCTGTCCTCTGCAATGGGATGACCCAGTGGCAGGGCCAGCACTGTTTCTTATACCATTCTGGTTCCATCTTGGAGAGTGATGAAATTGGTCCTGTACTTACTGGTTCTGGGGAGGTTTTCAAAAAAAAATTTAATAGATTACTCTAATCACAGGATTAAGTTAATTTTTTCATGAAGGAAGTTGTAATATTTAGAGGTAGAGAACAATTTGATAACTTTTCAAAAATAGAATTTGAGATGGTAAAACAGCAAAAAAGATATTACTTTCATTGAAATGATCCACTGGGCCCTTTTTGAAGAATGCTTCTTAGGCAACATTTTTCTGTAGCTTTTATTTTCTTAGTACTTTGCAATTTCTTTTTTTTTTCCAAAGAGTGAATTTCAGTTGAAAGAAGCAAACATCATGGGAGCTGAGTTTTCCTCTCTACTCTTTCCTGCCACACATTTCCTGGCCCCAGTCATCGGCAGTGACCCATGACAGACAGCCAAAGGCCATATTTAAAGAAAGACCCATAGATTCCTTTGAAAGGGTCCTCTCCAAATTCTTCTAATGAGTTAGCATCACATTGCTGTCCTTGTAAGTTACCAGGCAAGAGTAGGATTAAGGCTCAGAAGTAGGACCACAGACATTGACAAAGAGTTTACCCAATTAATCCACAGCTCAGTAGTTGCAAAGTCCCGATATAGGGTAGACACCAGATAATCATATTACCCATTAATATTATTTTTAAGAAATCCATAAAATTAAAAAGAAAAATTGTGTTCTTCTGAAAAAATAAGTGAAGAAAATATCCTACACAATATTTGCCACATCTTCAGCTATTAATATTTACCCACAGGAGAGACTGTTATAGGTAACAGACCAAACACGACATGGAAAGAAATGGCACTGAGAAGGTTTAG
>NW_004524691.1:3615563-3643056 GCF_000260255.1 Octodon degus | reverse complement strand
TTATTGCTGTTTAGGGATTGTCCACTCTAAAAATACAAAATGATCCTGAGCCACTGAGGGTCCCCCACAGAAAAGTACATCCCAGTCCAATTTGCCACATGCCAAATTTTGATAAGGTGATTGTTATTTTTCCATTTTCTTCTATTACAAAACTCACTATATATGTCCTTGGATCTCATCAAATCTCATTTAAAAACATTAAACAGAAAATGTGTTTTTGAGCTCTAATACAGAGGAGCTGTTATCCAGGAAAGTGAAAGTAGATTATATGACTCAGTAAAAGGTTTTAATAGAACAGAGGAAAGGAGGAGATGAAGAAATAAATAGGTAATTTCCCTCCATTTGCATCAAACTTCAGATGATAAAGGATTTTTAAATTCCCTTTCAAGGAGCCAGGGAAATAGTTCAGTAGAATAAATGCGTGCCTGGCATGGGCAAAGACCTGAGTTCAACCCCCAATTCCACCAAAAAAAAAAAAAACCCTCCTTTTCAAATTTGTAGGCACAGACACAGTTGACAACCAGGGCTTGGGTATCTGTCCATTCCGCAGGCATCTATGTGTGCTGCAGCTCACTCTCAGAGATGTGTATTCACAGGTGGCAGATGAGTCTGCCCAGAGGTGACAGAGACTGCAGTCACATGGAGGTGACCCGGGTGCAGTGAGCAAAGAGGAGCTGAACAAGGAAGAGTGAAGTCCTGTGTCCACAGTCTTGCCCTATGCATGTTTGGGACTGGTAAAAGAGTATTCAGCATTTCTTATAAAACAGTCAGCAAACTCTTTAAAATAAGTTGTTTAAAGGAATGTCCTACAGAAATAGCCATTTTTGGATGAAGTGTCTGCATCAAGCATCTCACAGCTGGTAGGGTGGCACTGCCAACATTAAAGGAAGCTACAGTACAGGGAAGATAACACCATCTCAGAAACTGAGTGTGGTTCTGTTTCTTGTTTATAAGTTTAATCAAAAATTACTTTTTACAATCAATTAAGTTTAGATATTTTTAAAAAATATTTATCTGAAAAGTACTGACTTACTTGTGTGGTTAGTGACAAGAGCAAGTGACTGTCCCCAACAACACTACCAAGGCCTCAAAGCCCAAGAGCCTTGTCTTCTGTTTTTCCAGTATTTGTGCATATAGAACCTGGTGTGGGACTAGAGAGGGTGAGACTCATGTCAGTCACATGGAGGGCTCCCTGTTCTCTCAAGCTGGAGAATTTGGTTAGCTATGGACTAAAGGGTCATGTTTTCATGTTTTCTGAATATGCTTATGGGGCCTGTTTGGGAACAGAGGAATTTGTTGTTCTCATTTATGAGTTGAGAATCTGATGTGGACTAGCCACTGTGTGGTGTGAAGGAAACACAGCTGTCCATAAAACAGTCACAGCTTCTGCTTTCATGGAAATTACCCTGTGGATTAGTGTATCAATCACACTACCCCTGTATGTGTGTAAGTCCACAACTACCAAGTGACAGGAATGTGGTTCTGTGAAGGCACATCTTATGGGATCTGATCCACACTGGATAGTCAAGGAGGCTTCCCCAGAGAAGGACTCATGAGACCAAAGAGAAAGGTAAGTAAGTGCAGTGTGAAACAGAGCTGTCTGTCGGAGAACAGAGCATGGGCAAAGGTCCAGAGAGAAAGAGAACAGGCCTCACCAGAGACTAAAAACAGGTCCTGAGAAACACTGAACTGAACCAAGGAAGGGACTTTGTTCCAGGCAACCAGGGCCAGATGCCACAAGGTCAAAATGGGACTTGTCTATCCTTTGAAAAATTCTCCCTACCTGCAGCATGGAGGTATCTGTAGGAGGCCATAGGGGCATTGAAGAAACTCCACAGGAAGAAACCACTCTATGGAGATGCACTGAGCCAGCAAGTGCAGCGAGTGCTTACTGAGTGCTAGACCCTGGGCATTCAGAGAGAAAATATATAGTATAAATGTGAAGTAGCGATGAATGCTATGAAGAAAAACAAGGCTGGGAAATCGAGATGCAAGTGGGGTGGCAGAGTGGTTGGAGGAGCTACTCCTACCGGGCGGATTGTACCCAGACACCTGAATGGCAATAAGAGGCAGGGGTGGAGCAGCAGTGGCAAAACCAGGAGGAAGAAGGACACTTTATGTGGATGAACTTGAGCCAGGTTGACATGCAGATTCAGACTCATGAGTTCTGAAGTGACAACTGTTCTTTAAATAATAGACTTGGTTCTTTAAAGTAGTTTTATGTTAGCAGCAAGGATATAATGGTTACGTTCCTCACAGGCAGTGGATACACGGGCATAACCCATCTCAATTCTCTTTTCGTCCACTCTCCTCCTCCCCTGCCCTTTTGGTCCCCATTCCATTTGAGAATGATGTCTCCCTACTTCCTAGGATCTATCTTGTATCTTGTTTTCTGCTTATAATTTGGTTCTCTCATATAAGACAAATCATGAGATAGTTAAGCTGCATGTCTCATTGATTTCATTTAACATGATGGTCTCAAGGTACATCCCTTTTCCCACAAATGCCTTGAGTGTCTTTATGTAGAAGTAACACATTTTCTTTATGTTGATGGAGATATAGGCTGCTCCCCAGATTTAGCTCTCATTAAATGTGCTGCTAAAAACACGGATATGCTTGTATCACTGTAATATGATATGCTTTTATCACTGTAATATCTTTAACTCTTTGGGGAAAATAAATAGAAGGGGAGTAAGTTGGGTCAAGTGAAAGTCCTAGCTCTCATTTTTTGAGGAAGCTCTATTTTGGTTTTTTGGGGGGATTTTTTTCCTTTTTTTCCATAATTTTATTGAGAAACAAATACCAATGAGACAGTTTCAAACCAAATTGTTAGGACAATTTCAATAATTAACACATTGCATACATTCTTCCTAGTGGTTAATTGCTGTACACGATGTGGACATGATATCCTATTTACAAACACCATTAGAACAAATCCCTCTATTCATTAAGAGAATGTACCTATATATCTATCCTAAGCATTTTGAATACACAGATACAAAATGGACATTCATCTGTATCCCCATTTTTTGTTAAGTTCCGTTATTTGAATATTATAGGTGTGTTAACTCAGCAAAATATTCTAAAAGAGTCCAGTAGCCCATAATAGTATTGGGTCTTCCAGGAAGCTCCATTTTGATTTCCATAATGGTAGTACTCATTCATATTTCTACCAGCCATGTAGAAGGGCTCTCCTCAGCTCCAGCCTCACCGGCACTCGCTATTTGATTTCTCGATGACAGCCATTCTTCCTGGAGTAGAGTAGAATCTCAGTGCTGTTCTCATTTGTTGAACACTTTTTCATGGGTTTATTGGCCATTTGTACTTCTCAAAAGTGTCTATTCATTTCAGCTGCCCATTAATTGACTAGGTCTTTTATTTGGAGGGGTTAATTTTTAATTTTTTATAAATTCTATAAATTTTTATAAATTGTTTTAGAAATATTAGTCATCTTTCCAAGGAATAGCGGGCAAATATTTTTCCTGTTCTGTAGGTTATCTCTTCACTATGTTTGTGGTTTCCTTTGCTGTGCTGAAGATTTTAATTTGGTATAATCCTATGATGAAACTATATTGATGATTATTATCACTCCAAATCCACTGTTTACGTTGCACTCACTGCTATTATTGTACCTTTATGCATAATGCATATCCACCATTGTAGCACTATCCAGAAAAGTTGCACCACTCTGAAGTCCTCTGTGTGTTGCTCTTCAGCCTGACTATTCATTCCACAAACACTTTTGAGTATCTCCTGTATACCAATATCATTCTATGAAGGCAGGAGAGACATCAGTCAGGAAAAAACAGGCATTGGTCTTTGTCTTCATCATTCAAATTGGAAAAAGCATGCAATAAATGATAGAAATGATAAGAATATTAGGTTAGATGTTAGAAATTATTGAATATTATGACCAAAGAATAAAAGCTAGCTAAGAACAAGAACAAAGAGAAGGGTGAGGGAGGGTGGGTTTGGGGAGAAATAGCAGAGTGCAAGAAGAACTCACACAAACCTACTACCACTGTTTCTTTATAAAGAATCTGATCACAGATGCAGATGGAGAAAAGGAGAATAAGGAGCAACTTGCACATTTAAATATATACACTTCTGCATCATTCTGTTTGGAATTTTTAATGAGAATAACTGGCCTGAGTAATAGAGATCCTAGCAACTGGAAACCAGGTAGAAACTCCAGGACTCACTTCCAGCATCCTGTCTAAATTGGGTTCCAGCCCAGATATGCTGTAGAGCAATCTGGATTCCTTGGCCAGATCGCTTTATCTCCTTGGGCTGCCACTTTTTCACCTTCTCCCAACAGAATATTTAGAGCTCACAGGTTTTCATGCTGTGCCCCTGAGGATCCCTCAGGGTCCCTTGAAAAGAGATTCAGGGTCTGCTTTGTTCCTCTTTTCTCCTGCCCTGCAACAGAGAAACTCTGATTTAGCTGGTTTTACACATTGGCCTTCTTCATCAATGCTCAAGAATTACAGTTTTTAAAATGTTGGGAATGATAACTTTTAAACTATTTCGTATTCAGAATGGCATTAACTTGAAACTGTTATGCCAGAGCTAGCAAAATATATAAACTGCTGTTATTTGGCCAAGTTTTTCATCAGCCTCAAGCAACCTTATTGCTAACTTTGTATCTCTAATATAAAATAAATTCTCTCACACACAGACCTTTATTTTTATATTAGTTTCTTGTCCTTTTTCCAGACATCTGCATTCTTCATTTCGCTACAGTTGAGAGAGAACAGGCTACATTAGTCAATACTTTTGAGATTTGTCTTATTTGCTTAAATTTATTAATTAATGTATGTCAAACAGCACATAATCAACCCTGATTAATAAATTAATGCATTGTGTCTATCTTTGCTCTTTGCAATAGTTTTGTTTACCATACTGTATGGAAAATAATTTTATCTCAAATGTTCATGAAACAGCCTACAAAAATATATAATAAAATAAACACTGATTTACTTCATATGAAGAGATAAGATAAACACAAAAAAGTACAATGAATCCAGTGGTTATTATCTTTCAGATATTTATGCCTGGAAATTTTCATAACTGTAAAATGTAGTTTGCAAGCTTACTTCTCAGCACTCTAATACTCAGCCTGAGAAAGGAAACAATATCAGCTATCAAATGTACCATGCCCTCTAGGTCAAGGGCCCTCATGGCGTGGGGAAAGGTAGAAAGAAGGGCATTTTCTGATGCTCAGTGAGGTCAGTTCGTTGAACAACTGTTTAATGTTTAATGTTTTAACAACTGTTGCTGTTATGTAATGTAACCAGCAAGCATAACAACAGAGCACACATACCTGCATCTCTAGTTACTAACTATTCTTGGTTCTTATAATTGGGGGAAGGATGTACCCTTTACCCTCTAGTGGGTAAAGCCCAGGAATGTTACAGTGCACAGAACAGATTTCTCAAAAACAAAACAAGACAAAGAAACCCTATCCAGCCCAAAAATGTTGGTAGGGGTTGAAAAGTACAACAACAGATGCTGGCTTGTCAAACTTTGCTCTGTGGGCCAACAGTATAGTATCATTTGGACACTTGTTAAAGATTCGGATTTTCAGGTCAACCTAGACCTACTAAATCAGCATCTACTCTTTGGCAAGATCCCCCAGTGACTCATGTGGCTGTTGAACTTTGAGGCATGCTACTAATCCAGAAATGAGAGGCTCTAGCAAACCCCAGTAATATAGAAAAAGTATTTTCTTCTGTACAGTAAATCTGTGGCTTAACTAATTGACTTCATTAATTAATCACCTCTAAATTGAGACTTTTTTTTCCTCAAGGATGCCAGTCTTAGTTATTTGGACTGTTGACCTTGAATTTCAAGTTCATTCAATTATCCTCTGATTCTCCTTATAGGTTGGGTTATTTTTGTTTGTTTGTTTGTTTGCTTGCTTGTTTAATGTATTCAGTTGTTGAAGGGTCTCACTATGCAGTTTGGACTCATGGTGAGCCTCCTGCTTTCAGCCTCCCCAGCACTGGGATTATAGGCATGCATCAATACACCCAGACTCTGGCCAGCTCAACCCACTCTGGGAGTGGGGCTGTTGCAGTAGGTGGTGCCAGGGATTAAACCATGGGCCCTACGCTTGCCTGAGCTTGCCTAAGCAGGCGCTTCAGTCCACTGAGCTACCTTGCCGGCCCCAGGTTGGGCGTTTCAAGAAAGGTTGAATAGTTTCAGAAGTCATGAAAGTCTACTTCTAGGTGTACATTTGAATTTGTATTACATGCTCTTTTGACTTTTCATTAACCTAATATTTATTTACTTAGGAAGATTGTTTTAAAGATCTCAAAATAATTTGGGTACTAAGTATGTTGTCAAGTATGTTTAGCTTAATTGTGTAAATGAGGTAGAAACATATGGATTACATTTCCTGTGAAATATGCAGGGAATTAAAATTAAGCAACAATATGTCAGGCAATATGTGTGAACCTAAAACCAAACCACTAAAAAGTGAGTTGAGACAAGTTCTTCTGTGTGACTTTGTCTGTGATGGGTATTTAGTGATTAATCCACTCGGCTCTCCTTCCTCTCTATGGGAACTGACATCATTGTACTTTGATTTTTCTCTACTAAATCTATAGATTTTTTTCTAAGTTCTTTTATAAAGAACCTTGAAAATGCTCAAATATAAGCTATGATTTCCAGTAAGTCTGGACAATGAAGTCTATTTCTAAATTCTTATCATATCTTTCAAATTTTTACTTTGCAATCACATCAGTTCCTAAGTACATTTACGCCATCCATTGTTTTGTTTGATTATTTGCATGTTTGTTTTTTTAACAAGCTCTTTAAACATATGAACAGTTGAGTCTACTGTAAAAGAATCCAGACAAAATAGATGCCTCTTGTCCTTTTATAGGATTGATGTTATACAGCTTCTCAATAATACAAATGTTAAATGGATATCGAATGCTTGAAATGTTTATTATTATTTCTAGAAATTTTGTCATATTTAACTTTGAATTCTCTGGTCTATTGTGTATTTAAATTTATATGTAACAGCAAAAAGAATTATTATAGTTCTTAAGGTAACTCAGTAATCATATAAGAATGACTGTTTAATTTAAACTTAAAACATTAAAGTAAAAGGAAATTTTCAAAGCAAGAATTAAAATAATGGTATATTCCCATTTTTGGTTGGTCAAAATATCTGCCAATACTTTTCTACAAACTATTTTTTGAAACATTTGGGGTTCAAAAACTTCCCAAATGTTTTCAGTCAACCCTTAGTATTAACTTTTGAACTCAAACACATTTTTAAGGAAATGTAATCCATGTGTTTCAAATTCATTTTCACTTTGTCTATCAAGATATGGCTTGGAAAGCTCTTCTGATCCCTATGAAGTGTTTCAGTGATAATAGAAATCTTGTCAAGAAAGGATCTTAGCAGGGTGCTCAGTGGTAACCCCACTGGCCTCTAGTGCAAAAAGACTTTCCTATTTTTGGTCACAGTCTTTTCTTTTCATCTCACATATGGTAAAATAGTGATGATGATGATGATGATGATGATGATGATGATGATGATGATAATAATAATAATAATAATAATAATAATAATAATAATAATGACATGGAACCAGTTGATGGTGGGTAAGAGATGTGACTTTGTCCATTCACCTTAACTAAGGTTGGCTTGAAATAATACACCTACAATAAAATATCAAATATTTCATGGTATAAATGGACTAAAGAGTCTGAGAAAAAATCTGCTTTTCTTTTCCAGTGCAAATGCTACATCCTATCATCTCCATATTCTGCAAATGCCTCAGACAATATCTGTTTTTAGTATATTTCCTTGTGTTCCCAGCCTTTGCCTCTTTCCCCCAGACAGAAGGGGTTGGCCTTCTCCAGAGAGATGAGTGTCCAAAGACACAGGAAAGCCAAAGAGAATCTGTGAGGATGGGGTTTCCCCACTGAATGGGCAGCTATCAAATGAACACAGTCTCAGCTGCCTTTGCCCTGCTCACCCAAGGCAGAGCCCCACACTTGGCAAGTCCAGCCCAGGAGGAAGAGCAGGAGCCCTGTTCTAGGGCTCCAGCTGACCCGACAACTTTGCAAAGCCAGTGAAACCAGGCAAGCCCAGACTCTTCAGCCAGGATAGGCCTTCCCAGGTTGCCAGTCACTGCCTTCATAGATGAATGGCCTTCCCAAAACACCCATTTGCCCACTACATATGGTTTTCTCAGCTCTTGTGGCCCTTAGCCAGGCCCAAAATAAGTCAAGAGTGCCCTTGGAGTCTGAGGAGATTTGTTGAGCACTACAATAGGATTCAGGCTGCCTTGTTTAGGTTTCCTACAGCCTTAACTTTTAGGACTTTTCCTCAGTTATGGAACACTTACCACACTTACCTTATGCTGAAAATGTGGGGAGTTGGGGTTCCAAGGCCAGGGATAACTCACGGCAGGGCATCCTAGCTGTAGCAACTATGAACAGGAATAAACAGCACCAGTGTCTGAGTTGACCACATCACTGAAGAGTCTGAACCGCCTCTAGTCCAGGGCCTAAAAGTGTTGGGCACAGAGTGAATGAATAAAAGCACAGCACAGTTCAATGAATAAAAAAAAAATAAATGAACAAGGGCCAGCTTGTGGAGAGCTGAGACAGCTCAGTGGCATGAGCACCTGCCTGGCAAGTGCAAGGTCCTGAGTTTGATCCCTGGTACAAAAAATAAGAATAAATGAACACACAGATGAAGAACCTGGCGCAGCCTGCCCAGCACTGACCCTTGCAGACCATGTGCCTATCATCAGTGTGCAGTCTCAGAATTGCAACAGAATCATAAATCTTTCTGTGGACTTTACCATAGCAAGTGACTTTCCACTGATACTAAGGGCAACAGTCTTTGTTTAATTAGGAAAAGAAAAGTGACCTGCCTTGTGATGCACAAAAGTTTGAAAACCCACAGAGATGTCCAGGAATAAATTATATATGAAGCTCAGAATTGTAAGAGACAAAACAATTTAGACATGAACCATTTGCTTGGAATAAGTACACACTACTTTTCCAACATTTCAAATATAGAAAAACACAGAATGAGTGCACACTGATGTTGGGTCTTAGCTCTTTCTGAGTAGGTGAAAGTCATTAAGTTATTCATGGAAGTAGAGAAGTAAACCCATGAGGCAGTCAAGTAGGAACATCAGCCGCAGCAGCCAGGGTGGGAGCCAGAGGCCTCTGCTCCAACCTCCCCTCTGCATTCCTCTACAATAACGGCCATCACATTTATGAATTAAATGAGAAAAGCACCCCACAACGTTAGCACTACAATATCTGGTGGACTTACCTACAAATATAATCAGTACTCACATCACAGGTTCTAGCTATCATTGCCATTCCTTGTAGGGAAAAGCAGTGGGGAGGACACTGGGAGAGGCAGCCACCCCATACAGCCACACCTGGTAAAGACTCCTCCCCAGATAGTTACATGAGCTATGTCACCTAATTTTCAAAAGTGGGAGCTAAAGAAAAAGTTCACTGCCCATTTATCTATATACTTGGTGGTTTTTGTCACAATTCTTAGTTTCTGATTATTCTTGTGGATACTCAAAAATCCAGAGGCTGACATCACCTGAATCATTTAACATGTAAATAAACCAAGGTGATCATTTATCCCTTGAGTGCAGCCCACGGGGTTGAGAACTTTGTGGTGGTTTGTAGATCATTTGAATCTACTATAATAATACAGGCCAATTCTAATCTACTTCCTGGTGGACAAAAATTCATAGTGAAAGTATTTTTTCTATAATTATGAAAATACAATGCTCACTGTAAAATTTTGGAAATAGAGAAAAGACTAAAGAGAATCACCCTTAATTTCACCATTTATCACTGTTAGAAATTTTATGTATTTTATTGTAGATTCTTCTATGTTAGAACACATTTTGGTTTATGGGACAGAACCATTTTTTGAAGATGATTTACTTTATAATCAGGATGGTGACAATTTCAGTTTGAAAAACATCAAAATTTAAAGATCAAAACCAGCAATGTGCAGTTGGCTGTAAAATTTTAGCAGGTCATTTCAGATGGAAGCACTTGTTTGACCACATTTCTTCTTTTAATGTATGAAAAAATCATATTTTCTCTATGAGTACATTTTTGACAATCCTACATTAGATATTAGTCATATCTAGATTAACTTTCTCTTACAGGATTTTTTTTTTGCTATTTCTTTCTCTTTTTTATGTATTTGGTACAGGGTCTCACTACACAGATCAGACTCGTAGTGATCCTCCGGTGTTCAGCCTCCTGAGTGCTGGGATTACAGGTGTGTGCCAGTACAGCTGAACTGGGCTCAGCATGCCTAAGGATGGGGCTGGCACAGCCTGTGGTGCTGGGAATTGAACCTCAGCCCCAGTGCCTGCCTAAGCAGGCACTTAGTCTGCTGAGCTGTCTTGCCAGACCTCTTTTGCCATTTCTTGGTGAAATATACTTCTCTGCTTCCCATGTCACTCTCCCTTGACACTAAAACTGTAATTCCTAAAATTTTGGCATTCTTCAAACAGGTTTGAATTATAGAAAAATGGTTAGATCATATCTCACCATATAACTCATTGTTAGCAGCTTCCATTATTGACAAGTATTTCCTGTAAAAGACCAGGTGGTAAGTATGTCTGGTTTGTTTATTTATTTATTTATTTATTTATTTATTTATTTATTTTTGTGGCTGGCTCAGCCAGCCTTGGGGGCAGGGCTGGTGCTGCATTCGGTGCTGGGGGTCAAACTGTGTTCCCTGCACTTGCCTAAGCTTATGTAAGCAGGCACTTTAGTCCAATGAGCTATCCCGCTGGCCTCAATAAGTACATCTGAACAAAAAACAGGTCACATAGTTTCTTTTGCAGCTAGTCAGCTATGCCATTGTAATGTGAATGTATTTAGACAATATGACCATGTATCATTGGGCAGCAGGGCATAGAGTCTCGGAAGCGCAATATGCAATGTCGCTACTGGGTGAAGATCATAGAGTACTTGCACAACTCAGATGGTTGTGAGGTCACTAGGCAACGTGTTATGATTTGTGTCCCGATGTCCTCCCAAAGTCTCTTGCAGTCATTGGACATTTCTGGAGGTGGCCGAATCTAGAGTGTGAGATTGATTTGTGGTACAAAGCTAGGATTAAGGGTGGTGACTGGTGGATCAGTCCACTGATTTGATTGGTACTGTTCTAATTCCAATAGACTGGACACAATATAAGGAACAAAAATAGGCTTGATTCTCCTCACTTACTACTTTTGCTGTTTTCTGCCATCATGTACTGTTACCCTTCTGCCATGAGCCACCCAGCCTTAATGGAGGCTGCCCATTATGGACTGAAACCTCTATAGACTGTGAACTAAATAAGCCTTTCCTCCCTTAACTTTAGGCATTGGGTATTTTGTCTGAGCAACGAGAAAATTAACTAAGACAAAATGTGATTGTATGTGATCACTGTGGTCTCTCCCTGACTGATATGTTGAGTATGACAGTACAAAAGTTAATGGCCACAACTGTGCTCCAGTAAAATCTTATTCACAAACAAACAACTAATGAGTCACGACTGGCCCATGCAAAGTGGTTTATCAATGCTTGCTGTAGACATTTTTGTCCTCACTGACACTTTCACCTGGAGTTTTCTATTAGTGGCATTCAGAAGTTTCTGATCCTCTACATGAGACTTCCAGTGAACATGGCTAACTGAATTCATGTATCTCCAGTATCAACAAAGCACCACTTAAATGGTGATGAAAGAATTAAAAGACACAAGCTTCTGAGGATGGAGAAGATGGCAGAAAAGAAAGTCAGATGCTGAGTAGGATACAACAGCTGCACGAATGTTGGTGGGCTTAGTGAACAGCACCTGGGCAACAACACTTGGGCTCCAAGGGGCACTGTGTGAGGAAGGGTCAGGGCAGGGATCACTGGGATAGCAGCAAACTACTCCTCAGAATAGCTGGCTCCCTTCTCAGCCAGACACTGAGCCACCACACTTAACTCATGTGTAAACTCGAGATTCTTAATGGAGTCAGGGGAGGGGCTCCAGCTCTTCACTGTAAACATTTTGTTATTCATAGGGCTTGGGGAATATAAACAGTGCCATTTAATCTCCAATATATTTACAACTCTAAAGGTATCTTGAAATCCTTGCCTCCAGCCTTTTTCTATGACCCATGGGAAATAATTTTTAATATTTGCAGAGTCATTCCTAGTATCCATTAATGAGGTTCTAACACAGGAAGAAGGAGCAGGAAACTAGAAGACAAGAAATTACCAAAAAAGAGGTTTCCTTAGAGTTGATTTGCATGTCTGGATCTTTGTCCACAGAATGAAGCGGGAGACAGTGAGAGGCTGGTAGCTATGGTGCCTGGTGGGGTATGTGGGAGTCTCACTCAACAGTCCTGCTTAAATCCAGCAGACAAAGGCCACTTGTTAGGAAGCGGAGTGCAGGATAGTGACAGACGCAAACTTCAAGGGTCCCTGGGGTCACATATAACAGGCGTCACTAACTCTGAGTCAGTGTGTCTTTTTCCCAGTAGTATATTTAGAGACTGGGCAAGAAAGAAAACATTTTGCAAATCTGGCTGATTATTTTGTAGAGAGGGACATCTTTTGTACTGTTCCCTCTTTGTGCTACAACAGACACTGGCTATGTGTCTGTGTGTTCTATTCAAAGGGAAAATATTTGAATTTCTTTGGTTATTACTACCATCATCGCATGTTTGTCTCTCTTTGGTTTGTCTTCCTTTCCCCATAATAATTCTTTCTATCTTCTTCTCTTTGAAGTCCTTCTTTTCTGTCTTCATTCATATTTGCATTTCTTTATCCCACACATTCCTTTCATTATGCTGTTGGTCTGCTTCGAGAATGTCAAAGAAAAATCACTTCTTTGAGGCCAGTACCAATACCCACAAACTTTGGACTTTTCTTCCACAAGTTTTCAGAGTGTTTCATTGACCTTGAGAGTCAAAATATTGATGAAGGTGAGAGGAAAAGGAGCTGGTCACAGAATTTCAAATAAAATTAAAATCAAATCAAATTCAGCAGCCCCAGTACAGAGAGACTATCCTTTGTTCTGTTCCTTTTTGTCCCATATTCAAGCCTTGTGTGCTCTATTCAGAGGGAAAACAGATTAAGAGAGAAAAAAATAAAAGAAACTGTTAAGCTTCCTTGGTGTTGGAGCAGTATATCTGCCCTCATTTATCACTAGACGCTGCATGTTTTGGTAGCACCTGATTCTCCAGTCTACAGGGTTTCATTTCATATCACTGTGGACACACCTAGGACACCTGCCTACCCAGTATCATCTGCATGGACACCCACAGTCAACTTGCAAGCATTTACCTTTGGACTTTTATTAATAGTTGAACTGAGGAAGCCCAATTCAGCAAGACCAAAGGGAATTGGACATAGTGGACATTTACCATGTCAGACCAACAGTAAGCACTTTGGTCATCTCTCTCAAGCCAGGGGCATATGAGTCAAGCAGAAAAGAAGAGTTATAATTTTAAAAAAGTATTATATTATGTGCAGGTACAAATTTCCTATGATGAGTATGATCAATATATATAACAAATATGTACTAATGAAACAATAAAGTTTAAAAGAAGTAAAATTAACCCTACTACCTTTTGTTATGTTCTTTACCAACATTTTATTTTTTGTTTTTATTGCTTGTTTTCTTTTTTCCCATAATTTTATTGAGAAACAAATAGCAATGAGACAGTTTCAAACCAAACTGGTATGACAGTTTCAATAATTAACACATTGCATACATTCCTCCCAGTGGTTAATTGCTGTACAAGATGCGGACTTGATATCCTATTTACAAACACTATTAGAACAAATCCCTCTATTCATTAAGAGAATGCAACTATATATCTATCCTAACCATTTTGAATACACAGATACAAAATGGACATTCATCTGTATCCCCTTTTTTGTTTAGTTCTGTCATTTGAATGTTATAGGTATGTAAATATTACAAAATAGTCCAGTAGTCTATAATAGTATTGGGTCTTCCGCTTGACTGGCAGTGTTGGAAGATATTCTAGAAAGAGATAAAATGGCCATCACTGCCCCATGGCAACACCTTTGCCCAGGTCTCTTCCACCTCAGGCCAGAGTCTGGATCACTGTCACCCCTGTCCAGGTTGCTCCCTCCTCTTTGTCCTTAGGATGGTAGCACAAGTGTCCACTCTTCAGAGCCAATCTTCTTGGGCCCTCATTTCAGTCTTACTTGCTTCCATACTGTTCTCTGAGGAGCTTTTCCTTCATGGAGCTATCACAGTTGTGTTTCTGTGTCTAACTTTCAAAAAACCACACACACACACACACACACACACACACACACACACATACAAACAGTCTTATTTAATTGCCCAGGCTTGCCTCAAACTTGTGATCTTCTTGCTTCTGCTTCCCAAATATTACAAACATGTCTAGCATGCCTACGGTGTATTACTTTTCCTTGTTTGTATCCTTCATATTGGCAAATTAGGTAGCATGCTTATGTGTGCAGCATATACAATGGCAGTACCGTAGGAACATGGTGAGTGCAGGTTAAGACAAGATTGGCACGATCAGGGTGGTATGGCCGCAGACAGCAGATGGGCGTCTAAATAACGAGCCTTTGGTAATTCTTATGAGCCTTTCTTTATACTATATTAAACCCATTTTAATGATTTTTCTTCTGCTTAGAAAAAACAAATCTTCATATAGCATTTCCTTAGTCCACACTAGGTACACCTAGTTAGAATTTTGCTCTTATAACTTCTATTTTAGCTATCTTCTTTTAAACTAATTCCTACCTACTTAAAAAGTAAGTAAATATGCATTATAAATAATAAGATATACTACCACTGACTTTTGCTATTGCTTCATCTTTGCATCAGAGTCAATATCGAAAAGTTATCAGTTGGTGGTAACTATTCTTTGTGTTTGCATGTGGCTTATCCCTCTAGTTTTAGATTCCAATAATTTCCTACATGGTCTTTTGCTCTTTCATGTGGGCAAACCTATTGATTGTAAGAATAGCTAATGGCAAAACTTTTATATTTTCTCATGTCAGCCCCACGATCATGAATTCAACTTAGACTAGAGGCAGGTATCTTAGGAAGGTGAGAGCTGGTTAAGACTTGTTAAAGCCCTTCTCTAATAAGAGTTTCAGAGAGTTTGATTCAACTGATATTCACTATGTGAAGGTGCCTGCACACTACGCCAACCTATCTGACATAATCCAGTCTTCTAGCAAAGATCCCTCACTCTCCCAAGAGTGTTCTTTTGAGGTGGGTGAGGGACACCAGGCCAGACTTTAATTCAGAACTGTCAAGTGGAGAGAGCAATGTGATAGATGAGTCATAAGTAGACTATTGTAGGCTCATCCTTCCTTCCTCAGAGAGGAAAAATGTAAACAGGCTCATTTTAATGGAATGGAATTTAATAATAAAATTTCCTAAAATTTTATGTCCCCAAAATCTTGTTACTGTTGTGCATTTTGCAGCATTGCAAGGTAATTGGTAGCATATGGAATGGTACCTTCAGGGGATCACAACTTGCCTGCTTTATTTGCCTCCGTACAACTTTTGATAAATCTCTGCTTGGCAGAGCCAAATGTTTATTTATAACATATGGGCTTCCCCTGATGCAGTGTGATCACATAGCGACGCTGTACCATTGCCAGAAATCAGCTACATTAGCATCATGCAAAAAGTAAGTGTGTATTTAATTTAAAATTCATATAAATTCCACATTTACTTTCATGTCTGCAAACTCTGCTGGCTCTGATGAAAATATCTCATTTTTTTTTCTGGTTGTGTTGATATTGACTATATTGTGTCCTTACTGTTTGGACATCTAATTTGTATTTGTCAAGCACCAAGAGTGGTAGGAAAATATTGAGCTATTCCAAATGGTCTTTCCCTGGAGGTTTTTGTGATTGGGTAAGTCAGCTGCAAGTCATTCTTCTCAGAGCTGAGTCACATTCACCACGGTTGTTAGAGTGTGCATGTGTTCTAATGGATACAAAAATTCATTGGAATAGCAAAAACCGTGTATTATAGTCGTTTAAGTAAGTTTTCCTCATTTGTATTTTAATTATTCTTCTCAGGGCACAATTGGCTACATTTCTGGAAATATTGAAGTTAATCCAATAATATGAGCAAAGTTCACAATAACCTTTTTCAGTAACAATAAGTAGTCAGTCATCTAATTAGAAGTGATCCCAATTTGAATCCTTTTTATAAGACTTTTTCCTCATCTGTCTGTATACTCTAAGGACCAGATTTGGATACATCTTTTTCACAATTAATATGACAATTATATTTTTAAAGTTAGATATAAGGATGGCTGGGCATGGTGGCACACACCTGTAATCCCAGAACTTGGGTGGCTGAGGTAGAAGGATCTCCACAAGTTCAAGGCAGGCCTGAACTACACAGAGAGACTCTCTCAAAAAAAAATTAGACATGAGGATAGGAAAATAATTATTTTAAAATATATGCCCGTTCCTCAGCAAGTATAAGATCACATATGACCCAACAATTCTATTCTTAGGTATATAAATGTAAGGAGGGAGACAGATGGGCAGACAGACTGACAGATAGAGAATATCCCAAGAAAGTATTCAAACAATAAACATGTAAATAATATTCATGGCAGCACTATTTGAAATAACCAAAAGGTAGAAACAACCCAAATATCCATCAGTGAATGAATGGATAAGCAAAATGTGGGGAATCCATTTCTATCTGCATAGTAAAATAGTATTCAGTCATGAACAGGAATGAAATGCTCATCCAGACTATCACATGGATGATCCCTCAAAATATGATCCTAAGTAAAAGAAGACATGACAAAGGTCCGATGTCATATGCGAATAGTCAAATCTATGAGGACTAAATAGAGATTTGTGGTTACCAGGGGCTATAGGGTGGGGGAGTGAGCAGTAATTCTTTAATGTGTATGAAGTTTCCATTTGTGGTAATGAAAAAGTTCTGGAAGTAGACAGAGCTATGTACCTTAAAATAACTGAAGTGCTAATTTTTTGTTATGTATTCTTTTACAGTAGAAAATTTAAATATATTTCCACATGTTGTGCAGCTACATACTTAATTAGCAGAATCTGTTCCATAAATAAACACTATAAGCATAATTTATTCTGTGCTAGCAGTAGCAACAAGCATTTTGTTTTAGGCAGTATTTTAAATTCTTTACTCTGTACAACAGGTATTATTATCTCCAAATTACAAAAGAGGCACATGAAATACTGAAAAGAGAACTGACAGATGGGAAAACCGAGACTGGAACCCAGGTTGAGTGTCTGTGCTGTGAACCACTACCCCACAAGAAGAGCTAACTGTATCCCAGGACGGTACAGCTAATGGGTGTGGGCGTGTCCCCCAGCTCTCCAGAACATTGTTGTACAGTCTCAGCCTTTGATAGCAGACTTTTTAATTCAAATCTGCAAAGAATACACATTTCTGTTTCCTTTATTACTCACTGAATATACACACGCCATGGAAAATCTGCAAGAAGTGTAGTTTCCTTTCAGAGAAAATTTATTGTGCTCTGTGAGGCTGCTTTCTGTGGTCAGAGGGGTCCTGTGACCCTCAGCATTTGTCTTCTGTTGCAATGATAGTTGTACCCCATTTCTCAAATATATCTCCCCCTCCCTGTCTTGCAGTTCTGGGGCTGGACTTAACATGAGAAGGGAGGTTTAGTTTAGCCATAAAGTACATCCTCAAAGTGTGTAGGGAGTGAAAAGAAGAAAACACTGCCATAAGCAAGGAAATGTGGGTAAGAAGTGATGGATCAGAAGAAAATAAGTAAAGTATAGTGTTTATCTCCTCCAGGACTCACCATGTGATTCTGAATCATGCTGTACTAGTGATGCCCTAGGAGGGTGAACCTTGCTAATCAGCGAGAGTGCTTGCTTGAACAAAGGAAATTTCTGAGCACACCAGAATGTCAACATCGTATTTTTTGCAAACAGATGCAGGGAGAGCCACACACAGATCTAAAGGGATGGCATACATCAGCAGCAGCTACGCAGGACTCAGTGGAGAGACACATGGGTAGCACCAGTGCAGAGAACTTGAGGATGTGTGGCTTTTGCTGTATGTGTCTGCGTATCTGTTCATTTCCAACTCCACTGTTTCCATCTCTGTAATAATAGTGGTCTCAGTACTGCTGGCTAACCACTAGGTCTGCCTCTCGGTTCTGGATGTGGCTGAGGAAAAGCCTACTATGGGAGATTATTGCTTTTGTTTTGTTTTGGTTTGGTTTTTTGGGGGTTCTTTCCATGTATTTGGTACAGGGTCTCACCACAAGCTCCAACTCATAGTGATTCTCCTGCTGTCAGCCTCCCCAGCACTGGTATTACAGGCGTGTACCACTATGCCCTGACTCGGTTGCTGGCTCAGTGCTTCCTGGGGATGAGGTCAGCATGGCATGCGTGATGGGGATCAAATCCTGATCCCTGTGCTTGTCAAAGAAGGCACTTAGTCCACTATGCTGTCTCTCTGGCCCTGAGATTATCGCTTTTGATAAGGGGCCAAGGCCAAGGCCATCCTAGGCAAGAGCCAGTTCCATGATCCCTATGTACCACATGGACGTGTCAGACTCCTTGTAAGTGCTCGTAGAAACTTAGAGCTGAAGCTAAGTGCTTGATTTTTAACATCCAAATTCTGGGAAATAGTCTTCATGGTTTGTTCCATTCATCACCACTTCTCTCAATCCAAGAGTTCAGCCCAGGCCCTAATAATAATGAGGTGTAGCCCTACAGAGCATTTCATACAGAGCAATACCAGATCTTGTGTTCAGATAGTTGTGAGGTTCACTGCAGAAAGCCCTCTCCTAGGAACACTACCCACTGACTTTCCACTAAGAGATTTCCTTTGAACAGGAAGCTAAAGGTTTTAAATACCTCAACCATTTTCGAGTAGGCTGTGGATCATAAATGCCTCCCTCTTGACTTTCAGGTTCCTACACTTTCATTTGCAAGAGAGGGCTCTTGATGAAGCAGAAATGTAACAATAAACTTGCTAATATAGAAGTATTTTATCAAATTTCAAAATGAAGGTATTATGATCCAAAACTTGAGAAAGGGACCAGCAAGATAGCTCAGCAGGCTCAGCACCTGCTTAGGCAAGCACAGGGACTGCAGTTCAATCCCCAGCACCACATGTTGCACCAGCCCTGCCCCCCAGGGCGGACTGAGCCAGCTACTGAGACCAGGTGTAGTGGCATAATCCCAACCCTGGGAAGGCTGAAAGCATGAGGATCAACATGAGTCCAAGTTGCGTAGTGAGACCCTGCCACAACCAAATACATATTTAAAAATTTAAAAAATAAAATTAAAAAATAAAGACATGAGAAAAATACAGTGTGAACTTCACTTGTGCTTTCACAAGTGAAATGTTTCAAATCTCAAGATTATAAAGAGGGGCTGGGGAGATGGCTCAGTGGTCTAAAGCACCTACTTAGAACAAGCTTAGCAAAGCACAGGAACCGCGGTTCAATCCCCCAGCACCACATGCCAGCCAGCCCCGCCCCCTGGTGGGCTGAGCTGGCCACACACACACACACACAAATAAATTTTAAAAAATTTTTTAAAAAAAGATTATAAAGAAAACAGCTTTCTGACCATGCCTCTTTGCATTCCTGCCTTATAAGAAAGAAAACATCATTCTGGAATTTATGATTTTGAACCGGCACTTGGTATCAATTTCCCCAAAAAGACAAATTTCTAAGATGCCAAATTTTTTTCTGTTTTGAGGCAGGGATAATCACTTCTATAAGCTCTATTGAATGAATGTTCTCCTCTCACCCTTAAGTACCCCATGGAGAACCAGAAAATAACCAGTCAAGGAAGGGGTAATTCAAATCTCTTAATTTTCACTTTAGTTCTTCAATAGATCTTTCTGTCTTCTTCTACAGGATAAAATATGTAATCAGCTATTTCAAATTTTCAACTAGAAGGTTGAGTTTCTGGGAACTGAATAACACTGCTGCTCTATTATAGAACGTAACTTTCTGATGGACAACAGTAAAAATATGAAGGTTAAGTAACCTCAAAGAGTAAAAGGTCAGTTGTATTTAATGTTCATTATGATGATGAATGTCATCAGCCCTGGATGTTAGGTCACACAAGAAGAAAGTGCTTCAGGCTAGCGAGATAGCTCAGCAGTCTAAGCGCCTGCTTAGCAAGCACAAGGACCCAAGTTCTAATCCCGATACTGCGTGCCATGTTGGCCCCACACAAAGCCAGCTGCCAAAACCAGGCATGGTGGTGCACGCCTGTAATCCCAGGGCTAGGGAGGCTGGGACTGCAGGATCACAAGTCCAAGCTGTGTAGCAAGACCCTGTAACAAATAAGTAAATAAATTATTTTTAAAAAATATTTTAAGAATAAAGTGTTTCATGCAAATGCAGTTTGAAAGAAACAATGAATGAAACTAGGTCTAAAGATGCATTAAACTTCTAGCATGGCTTTTCTGAGGGCTGCCGCTTGGAATCTCAACAGTCTCTTGAGGAAAGCTTTCTAGAGGCCACCCTGTGCTAAGCTCCTGAGACTTTTGCTTCTCCCTAAAGAATAAGAGAGATCATATGGTGGCAGGTGTGTCCAAACCCCAGGACTTGGAGATTTTGGGTGATGTGGAGATGCCCTTCAGTGAGAACGAATGGGTCAGCCTCACGTCTGTGGGGAATGCCCTGTACGCGGAAGTGATGGCGGAGAACTACAAGACCGTGGCTTCCCTGGCTGCAGCATCCATACACAGACCTGATGGGAACCTGGCATTGGAGGAAGAAGGACGCCCTCATCCAGCGGGGCTGGGACGTCAGTCTTGCTGAGTACATCACAAAACTAAGAAGATGTACAAGATGTACTTGCCTAATTTATAGGCATTTCATCCAATAG
This sequence comes from Octodon degus, assembly GCF_000260255.1. Classification (NCBI taxonomy): domain Eukaryota; kingdom Metazoa; phylum Chordata; class Mammalia; order Rodentia; family Octodontidae; genus Octodon; species Octodon degus. Next base: position 3,622,134 of record NW_004524691.1, on the reverse strand, counting down.
GGTGCAAAGATTTCTGGAAATCCTCGGTGCTGAGACGAAAGTTAATTGTTGACCTTTTCTAGTTTTCCATGTAAAAAGTTAGGAGCCGCCTTAAACTGTGACAACCACACATTCTTTTTTTCTGTAAATGCCTGGATTTCCACGGATTCTGTGTTCATTAAAGTTACTCATTCTGTTGTGCAAAGCAGGCTGCCGTGTTCTGTTTCACACAGCTTATGGAGATAAAGTCGTAAGCTGCCATATTCCTCTCATTTAGCATGTACAATTCAGTGCTGTTCAGTATTCACCCACAAGAGTAGTGCAAAAATCACCACAGTCTACATTTAAGTCTTTTCTGTCACCTCTGAGAGAACCCTGTATCCAGGAGCAGTCACTCTACTTCCCCTGTGGGCCTCTCAGCGTCAGGAAACAACTTGGCTAGTTGTATGTCTAGGTCTGCCTGTTGTGAGCATTCGTTAACTTAATCATACAACATGTGGTTTTTACAACGGGGTCTAACTTAGGACACTTTCAAGATCCACCCATTTCGTAACTTCATGTGTCATTCCTTTGTATGTGAGTGTAGTAGCTGCTGGGTGGGTAGTGGCACATTTTGTGTATCCATGCAGAGCTGACAGGTGCTTGGGTGGTGTCCACTGTGTTAGCAGTATGGGTCACGTTGCTGTGGACATTAGTATAGGAGCCTTAATGCAGACTTGCTTTCAGCCTTCATGGATAGGTATGGTAGGTATATTTGTGCTGGGTAAGTTAGTAACTTGGATAAATTTTTTAAAGGAATTTCAGGATTGTTTTCTCCAGAGTGTCTAAAATCATTTTCCCCTGGCAGTGTGTACAGTTTGCAAATTCTCCACATCTTCACTACTTACTGGTGTCTTTTATTGTAGCTATGCTACTGATAAGAAATGATATTCTATGCTTTCCATTTGCATTTCCCTAATGGCTAATGATTCTGTGCATCTTTTCATGTGCTGCTGAGTACCAGTATGTCATTGAGACATCTGTTCACATGCTTTCCCCATTCTTAAGTTGGGTCAGCTTTTATTTGTGTGTTCTAAGAGTTCTAGACTGAATCTTTAGTAGCAAATATGTTGTTCCACTCTAGGAATTGTCTTTTTCACTTCATTAATAGTGCTTTTTCTAGCACAAAAGCTGAATATTCCTTAGGATTTTCTATGTACAAAATTGTATCCTCTAAAAATAAAAGACAGTCTTGTTTCTTTTGGTACTGGGAAAAAAAACTTCTAGTATGTGAAATATTTATTCATAGAAAAATAATTTTATGATTGTGACATTTGCTTTTGCTATAGATGATGTCATTTCCAAGACTAACCTGACAAAAGTAATTTACTTCATTGTATTGTTTCCTTGATTCCTGAGGTCTTCACCTTGGGTGGTTTCCATTGCGATTTCATGGGCCAGTCGCCTGGGTTGCCTTCAAGAGAATTATAAATATAAAAAGGAGTGTGCCCTATAACTCAATGATCCCCTAAAAACCTAATTGCAATGCAAACAAAAATAATCAACAATTCTCCAAGTATGGTACAAATGAAAGTGATGTACAAGTTATAAGAATTAAGTAATTTGAGCAGCTGAGTATAAGTTAGATCCCTCTTTGACTCAGAGTATGAATCATTCATATAACCTAAGTACTCATACTCTGGAGGCAGCAGAGCAGAATAAGCAGTGGAGTCCAAAAGCCTGGTGTTGTGTTGGCTGTCACCAATCATGTGACCTTGAGGAAATTACTTAACGTCTTTGAGCTTCAGATTCTCCCTTGAACCTGAAAGTGTCTGTATCTTTCTCATGGTGAGTAACTGGCAATACTTACTAAAGCTTTTAAAATAAAGTTTTTTAGAAGAGAGTCCAGTACCTCAAAATAAGCTATTAATATTAGCTATTTTCTCCTTATTTTTAGGCAAAAAAATTATTCCTCTCAATTATGATGCATCAAGCTCGGTAAAAAAAAAAAAAAAAATCACTTCTTTCTTTAGAATGTTCTTGCCACATTTCTGTACTTCTGAGCCTCAAAATAGTATCAGCCCCAAATCCTCACTTGCAGAGGGCTTGAGGTCCCACAATTAGAGACTCTCTCAAGAGAGTGAGTGGTGGCTTCAAGCACTGTTCTGAGATCTTTTTTGCTAATTCTTGTACTTCTGTATGTCCCCAGGAATTTTTATTTCTGATCTATACAATTTTATTTCACCCATACTTTGGTATTCATTCTGTAGTATATCCTTTTCTAGAAAATACAACTCAGTGAATGTCAGGACATGAAGCACCCTAGATTCCAAGGGCCGTTATGCAGTCCCCTTTCCCTAATTAAAACAGCACTGCTCAACATTCAAACAGTTCCACCTAGCTAAAGGTCATCTCTTCACTTTTCCTTAATATTAATAATGATAACAGTAGTAACAAATGCTGTTAAACACTTGTTCCATGCCACATACATATCTGAGAGTCTTGCATAAATGAGTTCATTTATTTGCTCACATTAACTATGGTGTCCAATTCCTCCAAGTCTGTTTGGCACTCTCCTACTCCTAAAACTGAAGACTGGAACCCCAGGAATCACACCAGTCTCAGGCGAATCAGGATGCCTGGCCACCCTAATCAATTCTTAGAACTAGATGCTATTATTATTATCATCCCCATTTTAGTCAGAAAGCATGTGCAATTTTCTCAAAGACACAGCCTTGACTACTTGGCTTCTACCGGTGTACTGAGAACTCCCCTAATTCTTCTTAGAATAAGATTTCTTTTTGTACTGAACTCTTATGTTCACACTGTAGTTTTAACTTTTATAATTACTTTTATAATTATAATTACTTTTATAATTACTTTTCCACTTATTATAAAATTATATAAATTCATTTTGTTCCAACTCATCTCTACAGAGCAAACATACTATTCTTTTGTATAGAGCTGATTATGGCCATTGACAAACCACTTTCCCTAGTAAGGGAAAGAATTAACTAAGAACTCCCACTTGAAGTCACTGCCATCTGATTGCTTCAATAGTACTTTTGCTTATGTATTTATTTTTCGCTAGCCAGGAAGGTGTTTTTTCTGCTGAGCTATTTCCCCAGCCCTCAATAGTACTTTTATTTTTTATTTATTTATTTTTTAATTAATTAATTTATTTGTGTGTGTGTGTGTGTGTGTGTGTGTGTGGCCAGCTCAGCCCACCAGGGGGCGGGGCTGGCTGGCATGTGGTGCTGGGGGATTGAACCGCGGTCCCTGTGCTTTGCTAAGTTTGTTCTAAGTAGGTGCTTTAGACCACTGAGCCATCTCACCAGCCCCCTCAGTAGTACTTTTAGAAAGCTGATCTCTTGCTTGAATAAAATGTTCTTTCTCTCACCACCTCCTACATTTATCTCCCTAAGGTGATGGTGCTCTAGAGACAGGAGGAAGAAGCTACTGCTTCATTGTAGTAGTGGAAAAGCGCTGATGTCCCTGCCATTCATTTGTGCTGTATCAGTATCTTGAATTATGATTCACATATTTAAAATCCATCAAAAGAGAGTTAAATGAAAGAATGAAAATAAAATGGCTTCAAAAGTTCCTATTTGGCTAATGTCAAATAGGAGGAAAAAAATTACTTTAAGTGAGCCTGTCAGTCCCTATCTTTTTCTGAGAACTGAGAAGTAGGCCTTGCAGCCCCTGGACAAATTTCAACCTCTATTCTGGGCAGTCACCAGACACATTTCTTCCCCAGCCTCTATAGTCTCTCATCAAGTCATAGACTTCAGAGATAAAAGTTTATTGTTGGCCTAGGGATCTAGCTCAATGGTAGAACTCTTGCTTAACATGTTCTGGGGTGCTTTGTTTAATTCCCTGCATAAATTGTTCCATTTTATATACATATACCCCATGAATATATATAATGATTGTGTGTCAATCTTTAAGTTCGTTCTGATATGAATGTTCCTCAACAAATTAAGGATAGAATTATCCTATGACCCAACAAGTTCTGGGTGTGAGCCAAAAATAATTTAAATTAGAGATTCAGAGATCTCATATTTATGTTCATAACAGCATCATTCATAGTAGCCAAAAGTTATAAACAATCCAAATGTTCATGAGTGAGCAAAATGTGGCAAATGTATACAATGAAAAATAATTTGGCCTTAAAGAGAAATGAAATTCTATCACATGATACATACGGTGAAACTTGAAGATATGTTAAGTGAAATAAACCAGAAATGTATACCTGATTCCACTTATATAAGGTACCTAGAATGATCAAATTGAGACAGAAGATAGAGTGGTGATTGCCAGGGCCTGAGGGAAGGAATGATTGGCAAACTAGTGTTAAATAAATGTAGTGTTTCAGCTGGAAAAGATGAATAATTATAAAGATGGATGGTGGTAATGCCTGCCCAACAGTGTAAATGTGATTAATGTCACCCAGATGACACATAAAATTATTACAGTGGTATTTTTATGTTTAACATAATTTAACACAATTAAAAACCTTCCCCTCATGAAGATTATAATCCTAGAGAAAAAGAAAAATAATGCATGTAAAGAAAAATTATTTTTAAAAGGTGGTCAATTTGTGTTTTTCATTTTAGATCAGCTTTTGGTTTGACCTCATTTTACAGATAAGAAAAAGAAAGCTAGGGTGTATGTATTTCAGTGGTAGAGCACTTGCTTGGGATGTTCAGTCCCTAGGAAAATAAGCATATTTGAAAAAATAAATAAACCAGAGGATACAGAAGGAACACAGTTTGCTCACTAAGATCTGTTGTCTGACTCCTCAGCCAATGATCTTTCCACTGAATCCTATTTCTTCATTGAAGTTCTTCTGTTAGTTACATTTTATACTGAACCACTCAACTGTCTACTGGATTTAAGTTCCAACTCCACTGGTTCCTGAAAGTTTCATTTTAGGATTTTCTTTTCAGGGAAATGGAGACAACAAAACCTATTTGACAGTGTTAAATATGTTACACTTACACCTTGGTACAAGGTCAATGAAAATGAGATCCCTTCTTAGGACCCTTGAAATGCCTCTCCAGGATTTGTTCATTTATAAAGATGAATACTTTCTGTATTTTTACCAAACAGTCCAGTGTTTGAGTTATTTAAATCATTCTAGAAACACAGCTTACATATGAAGGAAACCGACTCAGTTGAAAACCCCATGAAACAAGGCAAATGCATATATGTGGCTCTTATTTAGCTGGGAGGGAATTTTTAAACTAAAGATTTAGTGAAGAATTCAATATAAGAGCTAATTTGTGTTTGTATTTCCAAAATAAAAGTAAATTCTTTAACATTTCTACTGGTTATTTAAATTATCAAAACTATATTTCATTTGTATTCCTAGAAGGACTTACCTCAAACAAAAAAAAATGTACTAATATAGAATAGACATAAATTACCACTCTAAGAGATGATTTGTAAGTAACTAGTCTCCCACTCAGAGTGGTAAATTTCTCAGTTCTAAAATAGACACACTGATCAATTGATAGAAGCACATCATAGGACATTAAAACTTTTACTGCAGCCCTCTTTCCTCTGATTCACAACCTTCCCTAACCCTGAGGAACTCTGAACCTAGTCATGTTGATTACTCCCAATGGGTTCGGATCCCTTGCCCACTCTTTCTACTGTATTGAAGGACTAAAGAGACCATTTTACACAACCTTTTGAAAGCTTCTCTTTAAAGAATTGCCACGACCTTCAGGTTCATGAAAGAATTTGTCTTACTCCTAACTTAGAAAATTATGGTGACTATATAATAAGTGCATAGAAATTAAAGCCTTACCTTTAGGCTGGAACTGCCATCTTCCAGTAATTTGCCAAAATGACTAACACAAAGGGCAAGAGGAGGGGAAACCAGTATATGTTCTCTAGGCCTTTTAGAAAACATGGGGTTGTTCCTTTGGTGACATGCATGCGAATATACAAAAAGGATGATATTGTAGACATCAAGGCAATGGGTACTGTGCAAAAAGGAACGCCTCACAAATGTTACCATGGCAAAATGAGAAGAGTCTACAAAGCCCAGCCCTCTTTTGGCATTGTTGTAAATAAGCAAGTTAAGGGCAAGATACTAGCCAAGAGGATTAATGTGCATATTGAGCACATTAAACACTCAAAAGGTCATGATAGCATCCTGAAACGTGTCAAGGAAAATGATTAGAAAAAGAAGGAAGCCAAAGAGAAAGGTACTTGGATTCAACTGAAGCACCAGCCTGCCCTGCCCAGAGAAGCACACTTTGTGAGGACCAATGGGAAGGAGCCTGAGTTGTTAGAACCTATTCCCTATGATTTCATGGCATAAACTGGGGGTGTTGCTCTGCCATTCAGTACCTAATTGGCAGCTTAAATGTTCTAGATCCTATATAAAAATAAAATCATCCTGTGTTATAAGGGTGGTTTTCTTAGTTGAACAGGTGTGTGTTGCCTTCCTACCTCAGAAATATTTGTAGCAGATTTTCAGTGTACCTAGTAACTGTGTCTAGTCTTTATTCTTCAGTATTTTTCTTGCTGAAAGATATTGCTGAGGTATTGTGCAGGTGTATACCCAAATACTCAAATATTTATGAAATATTTACATTGG
>NW_004524691.1:3613564-3614428 GCF_000260255.1 Octodon degus | reverse complement strand
TATACTGATAGGTTGCATCTGCTTTTCACACACACATACACATACACACACAGTAAAATCTGACATTTTTTTAAATTATAGATTTTCCTGAGTTAGAATTTCTGATGAACTTTTAAAATACTAGTATAATATTACAACACCTTTCTGAAACTTCACTGTGTCAGTTAACACTAGCCCTAGATCTGCTTGTTGTCGTATGGTCTTAGTCATATACAACATACCGTAAACGCAGCCCTAATGTCTCCTTCTGCTTAATAGCAACTAGTTTAGAATATGCATACAAAGTTTGATTTCAAGACTTTATGGCTGACAATTCCTTTAAGAGTGTAAATGAATTTTTCCTACCTGCTAAATTTGGATGCTTTCTCTTGATTTCATCTTCCAAACTGATCTGAGTAGAAGTTACCAGTATGAACTCAAGTATATCTTCATTTGGTTACATATAAAAATGACACACATGTACTTTCCTTGCCCTAATAGCTGAAAAAGCCAAGGCACAGTCACCCCTCAAGAGCAGCAGGCATGCTTAGCACCCACATCTTGGTTCCTAATAAAAGGAACCGGAGCTCCTTGAAAAAATGGCTGATTCCAGGACTGGGGCAGGAAATATATATGATAAACCTGAAGCATCTTTTAATACCAGAAAGCAAAGAAGTGTTGATAAAACAAAACAAAACAATATAAAGCAAAGCAACACAGAAAAAAAAAAATACACACAAAATTATGAAGAGTCACCAGATAGATATGGGAACAAAGTGAAACAAAATTCTCAAGGGCCAAAACTGGAAAAATTAGAGCACCAAAGAAATAGATTAGTGAATAGAGGGATTTGTTCTAATAGTGTTTGCAAATAGGATATCATGT
>NW_004524691.1:3611516-3612734 GCF_000260255.1 Octodon degus | reverse complement strand
AGAGTGGAGCACTGTATTCAGGGGACTGCAGAGGTGGAGGACTTATTCAGGATCAGACGTCCCAAAGGAGAGGGCAACTGGCCAGGCTCCATCTAGGGGATGGGCCAACTGAGCTGGGAGCTCAGAGCGGCTGTGGGCCAGCTCTCTCTAGCAACTCCCAGTGTGAAGGAGCCAAGTTCAAGCCAGCAGAAAGTACATCAAGTGCTACAAACTGAACAAACTGAGTTCCAGCTTCAGATTTAGAAACCAGCCTAAACTTCAGTGGAACTGAGGGGCAGACTTGCTATAATTACCCTTTACCCCACTGTAAACCTACAACTGGCTTGCTGGGCTCAATCAGCACAGCTCTGGGCTCTGTCTGCCCATTCCATCTACCAGGGACAGCAAAGACACACCCTAACATGGGCTTTTATTTTCTTGGTAGTTTGTTCTTGTTTTTAGAGTGAAAATATTGTTTCTACTTTTGTTGTTGTTGTTACTGTTCTGATTTTTATTTCTTCCTTTTCTCTTTACATGTTGCCTTCTTCATCAGTTTCCCAACATTTGAGTAATCTTCTGTTGTCCTACAACCTTGATCCTAATGTCTTCCCCTTTTTCTATTTCTATATTTTTCTCCATAACCCATTGAAATTTTCTCCCCTGAGGGTAAAGTCACTCTGTTGAGGGGATATTTACCATATATAACTTTATGGTTTGTTTCACATTTTGTTATGTAACCACAAATCTAGTTCATATGGTTAAAGGTGGAAAAAGAATAGTTGCCACAGTCTGTCATTTCCTATGCTGTTTGATGTCATTGTTATTACTGATTGTATTACTTTAGCCAATTGGCATAGTTGTTCTAATCAGTAATTCTTCCTGGCATGCCGAGATTTAAACTGCTTAAGAGTCATAAATAATGCTATAGGCCAGGCACAGTGGTACATGCTGAGATTACTCTCAGCACTCTGGAGGCTGATATAAGAGGGTCACCATGAGTTCAAGGCTACCCAAACTACACAGTGAGTCCAAGCCCTACCTGAATCCATAATGAAATCCTGTCTCAAAAACTAATACTATAAGCCAGACCAAAGAACCAGGGATTAGGCCAAATAGGCTCATCCCCAATAAAAGAGATAGTGTCTTGCAGCAAGCTCAAATCTCAGAAGCCACCTACACCCGGAAGACATTTCTGAGTAGTCATTTTCTAGGGATTCTCATTATCAGTTTTAAAAACCT
>NW_004524691.1:3608876-3610636 GCF_000260255.1 Octodon degus | reverse complement strand
CAGCAGACTTCTCAGCACAAATAATCAAGTCAAGGAGATCTTAGAAGGATTTCAAGTCCTAAAAGAAAACCACTGCCAACCCAGATTAGTGTACCCCACAAAGTTATCTTTGAAATGATAGAGAAATGAGATGATTCCATAAGGCAGAAATTCATACCAACAACCAGACACTCCAAAATGCTCTGGGAAAAAAAAACATGCTAGAAAGAGAAAATGGGCACTATATTTCCATGAACCCCAAACAAAAACAATCCATCAGGCAAGACAAGTAACTAAACAGAAGTAAAAGAGGAAATCAACAGCAGGAAAATAATCCAACAATATGCTATATACAAGAAACATATTTAATCAAAAAAGAAACTCGTAGCCTGAGAGTCAAAGGATAGAAAACAATACTCCATGTGATAAGAACTGAGAAAAAAGCAAGGGTAGCATTCTATTTGCAGACAAAATAGATTTCAAGTTCTCACCATTTTGTATCTGTGTATTCAGGGTGGTTGGGGTGGATGTGTGGGTGCATTCTCTTGATGGGTGGGATGATTTGTTCTGGTGGTGTTTGTGGGTGGGATCACAAGTCCACTTCTTGTACGGCGGTTGGCCACTGAGAGGAATGTATGCAGTGTGTTGTTTGCTGGAGCTGTACTTCTGATTTGATTTGAGGCTGTCTCATTGCTATCTGTTTATCGATGGAAGTTTGAAAAAAAAATAGATTTCAAGTCAAGACTGATTAAGAGATACAATAAAAGTTACCACATCCTTGTAAAGGAAACAATCCAAGATGAAGAGTTGATGATCATAAATATATATGCACCAAATACCAGTGCACCCAACTATGTAAAATAAATATTAACAGACATGAAAATATCAAGTAAGCACTAATATAAATGCATGAGGGAATCTAAATACCTCACTGTCACAAATAATGAATACTCATATCAAGAAAATAGAGCAAGCACCATTAAACAACTCATAACCATTCTTTACAGATTTGTCTCCCATGTGGTTATAAACTTCATAACAGCGAAGTCTATCATGACCCAATTGTTCTCATCACAGTCTCTGACCATCAACAACTATTTATAGCATGCCCATCACTTGGAACTATGGAATAAACCAGGGAGGAAAAACTTACAGAGAAAAATTAACAACTGAATTTTGAGGCTGTGAGAAATTTTTCCAAACAGGGAAGCTCTATATATGAAGCTCTAATTGCTTTCAGGTTCACTGAAAGCATTAACAGAAGGCTAACACAAGAGAATTGATTTATTTTTATAGCCAGTGTATGTTTCAGAATTAAGGATCTCCCTCTCTCCCAACTGTTTTAACCATTTTATGTGATGTCAACCTCCTGTAGTTACTGTAGAACCATGGTTAGTGAAAGACATTTAATCAATGTTTATTTTCAAAATAAATAGGTGAGTAGTAAATATTTAGGGGAAAGAAAAAGAAAAAAACCTTTTCATTGCAAAGGCTTGAATTACAACTGTCAAACTAGCTGCATGGCTTTTTAGAAAAGAGATTGTTCCCTATTGAAGTGAATATATTAAATATTTAATTCAAATACCATTTGTGTCTCTATGCTCTTGGGGAATACTTGGTTTCTTATTTCATTAGCATAGATTACTTTAAATTTCATTTTTCAGTCAACAAGTACCAAAACTTTAATTATTATTGTATTAGTCAAACTGACCATCGCTATAACAAAATAACTGATTATCAACTTCAATACACAGTCTTAGGTGTTGACTGATATTTTCACA
>NW_004524691.1:3591383-3592634 GCF_000260255.1 Octodon degus | reverse complement strand
TTATGATATTTCCCTTTCTTTTCCTATACCTTTGATTTGATATAATCATCTGGGTGAATCCTGACATTAGGGTAAACAAAATCAAGCATCCACTTTATAGTTACGAATCTCAGCATACATATGCAAATGGAGTTTGTCAATTCACAGATTCTGGCCTAAGCGTTCCTCTCTAGATTGATGATTCACCAACTCAGGCCCTGCTCTTCTTTAAGTGAATAATTATGTGGTGTATAACTTTCTTTTTTTTAATTTTCTCTTAATTATTTAAAAATTTCCAAGTGTGTTTACATTATAAGTTGTATAATCAAACTGTTACTTGTTCATAAAATTTTTAAATCTCTCAGCCATTTATTTGGGTTTCAAGATATTCCAACTTTTCCCCCTCAGTATTAGAAGCAGCTCAGTTAGTGACAATAAAGACTTATTTCTAATATACATATATGTTAATTTTGATGTACTAAATAGAGGCTTTGCACACAGGTCAGATAGAGTCTCATAAATGCATTTGGATAGTCATTGATATAGAAAATATGATTTTATAAGTCAATTATTATTCTATACTCTGTCATAATAAAGAGTGATATTTATGGTATTATATGTAAATAAATTATATCTTATAATCTTTATTAGTAGTCTATGTTTTACAAAATTGTCCCTCTGAACTAAAACACAATTATAGCTCTACAATTAGAACATACAAATGATTAAAAACATCATCAACTAGTAAACATGTAAGTATAACATAACTTATTTTGAAAATTTGATATTTGGTGGCTTCAGTCAAATATATGTAAATTTAATTTTATTTACATTAATAACTGCTTTGCCCAACAAGAAAACATAAAGCTTTAAGAATATTCACACATTATATATTTTAGGATTGAAATTATTGTTTCTCCCACGTATTCACTCACATTCTTCATATTTGCACACGTACATAATGAACTATTAGTTACTAGATTTATATTCATCATAATCTATTCGTTATAAAGACTTGACATTTGGGCCAGTGAGATAGCTCAGCGGACTGTGCTGCTTAGGCACGTGTGGAGACCACGTTTGATCCCCAGCACCACAAGCAGCATGCCCGCCCCTCCCCCTGTCCCCGGCACCCTGGCACACTGAGCCGGCCACCAAGACCGGGTGTCATGGTGCATGCCTGTAATCCCAGTGCTGGGGAGGCTGAAAACAGGAGGATCGCTACGAGTCTGAGCTGCGCAGTGAGATCCTGTACAAAAACACACGAATTTA
>NW_004524691.1:3584845-3591083 GCF_000260255.1 Octodon degus | reverse complement strand
AGTCAGTCCTGGCTGCCTGGCTTCCAAGGTGAGACAGCACGGTAGGGGGAAGGGCTCGGCGGACGTAGGACAGAGCGCAGGACAGCTGCTCGTCTCCGCAGCCAGCAGAGGAGGGGAGGCCCTGTGAGCAGGAGGAATGCCCCTTTTCTGGTCACGCACCCAGTGGCCACCAGCCCTTTGAACAAGGTACCATCTCCAAGAAGCATGAGACTTTGGGGACCTTTTAGACCGTAAAAGCTGACCTGAAAAATTTGCTAAATAATTTAAACTTTCTGATTAAAAAAAATGAAAAGCCTGAAATACGTGTTTGTTCCTTAAAATAGATCTCCGTTGTTTTACTTCAATTTAAATCATGTTAACGTTCAAACAAAACCTCTTTAGTGCCATGAATCCATCAAATGAAACTGTTAGGCCAAAACATAATGTCGTGTCTCTCTTTTTTCTGCCCCTTCAGAACCTGTTTCCTGAACCCCTGTCTATACAGAGTCACTCCGTGCAGTTCCTGAGGGCCCTGTGGGAGAAGACTCAAGCAGCGGAGACCCACAGTTTTGAAACTGCCATGACGCAGTCCACATTTCCACAGCAGAAGGTAAACACTTCTTTTCTTGGGCATGTTATTTTAAACTAAGATTCAAGATTGCCTTGGAACAGTTTGTCTTTTTGTAAAGAGTTCAATTCCTTTTTCCTTCCTTTATAATCAGAAACTGCTTATTAACTATTTTTATATGATACTATAGTGGACTCATAATAAAGAGATATCAGTAGAAAAGTTCTCTGTTCTTTGAGGCCTTACTCTTGCTCTCCAAGCTTCCAGAACACTGGGAAATTAATTTCTATTATTTATAACCTACACAGGCTCAGGTATTTCTTATAGCAACACAAATAGACTAAGACATTAGGGCTGGAAGTTTGAAGTTTTAGAAAGAGGATGAGTTAAGGAAACACTGAGGAAGTCTAATCAATAAGACTTGGTGTCTAATAAGAAAGATACAAAATCAGGGGCCAACCTGATAGTTCAGCAGACTAAAGCACCTGCTTAGGTAAAGCACAGTGGCTGGGGTTTGATCCCCAGTGTGCAATGCCGGCCCCGCCGCTGGGGCCCACTGAGAATGCGATTGAGACTGGGTGTGGTGGTGCATGCATCTATCTGTAATCCCAGCGCTTTGGGGGCTGAAAACAGAAGAATCACTATGAGTCTGATCTACATAGTGAGACCCTGTATACCCTACAGACCCTGCCCTAAATTCAGAAAAAGAAAAAGAAAGACACAAGAATGAAGTATAGTACTTGGCCAGACGGGTGATGACACTGACCTAAAAATCAGTGACTATGAAAAACCCTGAGGAGGGAGAGGAGAAGATAAAGCACTCTTGGTCATGTTGACAGCATCCCAGCCTATGACAAGAAAACGTAAGACAACTCGCAAAAAGTAAAGATTATCTTGGCTCATGATTTCAGAGAATTCATTCCATGGTCACCAGGCCCTATTGTTAGACCTATGGTGAAGAGTGTGCCATGCTGGGAGCGCAGGGGGAAGGAGACTACTCATCTCCTACAGCTGAACAGCAAGGCAAAGGAAAAGGGGTTGGTGTCCTGACAGCCTGTCCTGGGGCACACCTACTGATCTAACTTCCTTCTCCTATACCTCAGCTCCTAAAGGTTCCACCACTTCCCAAAAGCACCAGAGGCTGGTGACCAACTCTTTAACATGTGGACTTTTCGGGTATGTTTCACATCTAAAATATAGCAGTGGTTTATCCAATTCAGAGGTTGAATTCTAGTATAGACCTTAAAAAGAAAGACACAACCTGCAGCATAGAAAGCAGGAGTAGTGCCTGATGTCATGGCAATAGATTGTGTCACTCAAAGGGAAAATGTATATGGAGAGTGGAAAATGGTTATGTCACCACCTTCTCTCTGGAAGTCCTTTCCAGATTCAAAGATTCTGGCTACTCACATTATGCTTTCAAGAAAGCCCAATAAGTTAGATGCCTACTGGACAAATGATTAGATACCTAATCTCTAAAGGTTCTGATTATAGGATCATGGTCTCTGCACTACTTTTCCTTTTTGTTGTTATTCACACAAAAATGTGTATATTGATGGAGATCATGTGATGTTTCAATACATGTGTAATGTTCAAATTAGAATTGGTAATCAAATCTACGTCCTCAAACATATCATTTCTTTTTATTTGAGATGAAAACATCCAAAATCTTTCCTTCTAACTTTCTTAAACCATGTAAGATATTATTATCACTATCTGTAGTCTCCCTACTATGCAAAGAAAACAAGAACCTATCTCCTTCATCTGACTATGATGTGGCACTATTTAAACAATGTCTCCACCACTACCTCCCCTTTGTCTTATTATCAAGAAGAGAAAAATGCCAGTATTAAGTAAATGAAAGATGCAAGCAAGTAGCAAGCTCACTAATAAAAAACTTGTAATATGAAACTGACTTAATCTCTCTTAGATGGTGAAGAAGTGTAACAGGATAAGAAATGGGTGTGCTTAATCAGGAATGTATTTGTCATGGCCAGTAACACGCTAAAGATCTATCCAGCTATTGCATCACTATTTTGGTTTTGGCTTAAGAATCTAACATGCAGTACTAAAGGCAAAGGAAATACCACAATTGCATCAGTGTAAAATAAAATAGAATTCTTTGCATATTTCATTCAAATGTTTATTGTTGCCTCATGTCTAAAGACAATGTTTCAAATTCTCATAAAGTTTTCATTGTAAACTGTTCTTTTACTGAAAGGAACCAGTGAATTAAAACTTGGCTGGTTGTTTCAAGTCCTAAGAGATTAACTTAAAAACCTTGGCAACCAGTTTTGTACTTGCTTACACGTAGGCTTCTTCATATTTCTCTTATTTCATACCAATAACTATTCCTGTATGGGAAAACTAACTGTAGTCACCACTTTTTCTGAAAAATTTCAAAATCTGGTTTATTTGTGAGTAATAGAAAAATTTTATATCTGGAATGTACAATATTCATCAAATTTATCAGCCCAGGAATTTCTCAAATTAATTTTATCCTATCTTTTATGAAGTATTATGCAGAATAAATACAAAATAGCTATGAGAATTGTACAATCTGCTTTATTTTCATTATATAGATATAAAAGTATACATACCATGGTATATATTAATACTCACTGATATGTGTATATATGTATGTTCACATACACAGATGCACTAGTGATTTCAAAGAGATGGACATTTGTGTATCTGCTGCTGTATGGAATTTTGCCTCAGCCAAGTAAAAGGAGATACCCAAGGATAAGGCATCTTGAAAAAAATGACTGAATTTCTACAATATGCCATTTTAATGGGTTTGTTATTGTCTCAGTTACTCTTCTTTCATTGATGGGACAAAATGCCTAACACCCAAAATTAGGGAAGGAAAGGCTTATGTAGCACAGTTGCTAAAGGTTTCAGTCCACACGTGGCTGGCTCCAAGGCAGAATGGTACATGGTAGAGGGTAACAGGGTATGGCTGTGGAAAACAGCAAAGAACAAAGGGAGGGGCAGCTAGCAAATCTCTCTCCCCTCCTTACATTGTAATGAGATTATCTGCCCCAGAGCAAGTGTAGCACTCACACCCATAACCCCAACATTGGATCAAGAATTAATCACAAACTCTTGAATCCACCCCATGACTGCATGAGGCTTTGGGGGGACACCTCGACACAAACCATAAACTTTTTTTTTTTTTTTTGGCGGAACTGGGGATTGAACTCAGGCCCTTGCGCTTGCTGGGGAACCGCTTATTCCACTGAGCCATTTCCCCGGCCCCCATAAACTATTATATTGCTTAAAATAACCTTAAAATTTTAAAACTGAAATTTATTCTAAATGCTATTGAAGTGCAACATCCTGAGGGAGAAAAGACAAGGACTTATCCTTAAGATAAATTCATGCAAACCAATAACATGAGTTCAAAGAAGACTCAGACTTGAAAGTGTATTCATTCTCAGTCAAGGTACTCAGAGCTACAATAACAAGTTATCCTTTCTTAATCCACTTTAATTCATTTCTTAAAATACAACAGTGTTGGGTAAAGCAAAAGAATTTAGACACACATTTTAATTGGAGGGTAAGTTATTTCAGCATTTCTAAAGAGCAATTTAGCAATGCAGTTCAAGATTCTTAAAAATGTTCCTATAATGTTGATACTATTTTCATGACTGTACTAAAAGCTAATCTGGCATGTGTATGTAAGATACACACATACAAAAAATTATGTAATGACTTTTAAATACCTTAAATGTCTAAAATGAGGATAAAATCATTACACATTCATACAAAAGAATATTAAGAAACCATAAAAATTAGATTTATGAGAAATGTTTAGTAATACAAAACATGATAATAGCAAGGATACAAAATTATGTACACAAAGGATATCTGCAGAATTGACCAATGAAACAACCCAATGGAGATGGCCAAAAACATGGGCAATGACTAGTTCTGGTTGGTGGGATTAACACTTTTAAAATTTTCCCTTGGTGTATATTTCTTTTATAGTCAAGAAAAAAATTACTTTGTGGGTTTATATTACCAAATAGTAATGAGTTTACATAAAGAATATTCCATTCTAACATAACCAATTTCCATTAGAAAGAAAGAAAGATTTGAGAAAGAGGAGGAAAGCTGGTTGATTTATTGAAGAAAGGAGGAGGAGCGGGATGGAGCACCTAGAGTGCACTGTTCTCAGTTTCCTCCCGGGGCTTGTGCTGCCCAGCCCTCCAGAGACAGCAGAGCTTGATCAGGGGCCAGCCAGGTGGGGCCTGTTAACAGGCAAGCATTTCAGAGGCAAAGGGATTTGTTGACACACATGTTCCACTTCCCAAAGCATGGGAAATTCCACATGTCGTGGAAGTAAGGTCTCCAACTCTGCCCATTACAAAACAACCACAACAAAAAAATTAAATTAATTTTACTGTTGAAATAAATTGTGCTCCATCTGGCTACCATTTGGAGATTTTCTTTCAGTCCCTGGTGCTACGCACACACTTGACAGTTCCCAGGGTGACTAGCTGGCTTGTTGATGCATAATAAAACTGAAGCACTAGTTCTGATGAAACAAAAGGAGACCTTCTGGTGCTCCCAAAGGTTTTGATGTAATGATTTGAGTTAAGATGCTAATGTGCTTGAATAAATAAATGCACAAGTAAGTAAGCATAAACTGCATATTATATGAAGAATGTAATGATTCAAAATCTAGCAGAAATTTAAGTCTGCCTGTATGATGAGGAGGATAAGTGTCGTGCCAGTACCTCCTTCAGGGAGCACTGTGAATCAGTGTCTGACTAAGGTGTGAAAAAGAGTCTATCCAAACAAGCCAGTCCTGGGGTTAATCCAGGGACTAGGGAATAAACTAAATGAGGGCTATACATCACGGTAGCAACCAGAGGCAAGCGGCTTTGGGGAACACT
The DNA here is from genome assembly GCF_000260255.1 of Octodon degus. Lineage (NCBI taxonomy): Eukaryota > Metazoa > Chordata > Mammalia > Rodentia > Octodontidae > Octodon > Octodon degus. Next base: position 3,585,632 of record NW_004524691.1, on the reverse strand, counting down.
GAAGGTGGACTGTGTACGCCAGTGCACACTCCTGAGGGGACATAGTTGGAAAGATGCTGGACATTAAAGACACAGTGACAGCATTTAAAAGAAGAAGGAGGATGTAGATACATGTAGGATGAAGGGGATAAGAAATAATATGGGAAAGACAAAGCAAATTCACAATGAAACCGTGGTAGATTGCCTCTAAGTTCATTCATTCACTGGAAAATATTTTTTGGTTGAGTGGCTGCATTATGCCCACCACTGTGCAAAGACCAACATAAGAGTCATGGTCTCACCCTGATTGAAACAAGCAGCATACGAGCAAACAAACACACAATTCCACACTGAAGCTATTTTTTAAAAAATGCCTGATTTTTTAAAAAATGGGAAAAAAAATGAATGCTTGCTGAATGGTCGAGGAAGGCTTCTTTCTAAACAAAAGTCAGATAAGTCTTCCTCATAAAGAGAAAAAATGCACAAAGTTTCTGAAAACAAATAACAACAAAAAGGATGAGGAAAATGGAAGCATAGGGCTGGTGAGACAGCTCAACAGACTAAGTGCCTGCTTAGGCAAGTGCTGGAATGGGTGTTCCATACCTGGCATCACATGAGGTGTCAACCCCACCTCAAGGCATGCTGAGCTGGCGACCAAGTCTGAGCATGGTAGCTCATGGCTGTAATCCTAGTGCTGGGAAGGCTGAAAACAGGAGGATAGCTAGGAGTCTGAGCTGCATAGTGAGACCCTGTACCAAATACATAAGAGAGAGAGAGAGAGAGAGAGAGAGAGAGAGAGAGAGAGAGA
>NW_004524691.1:3582262-3584663 GCF_000260255.1 Octodon degus | reverse complement strand
AAAAAAAAAAAATGTTGAGCAAGGACCTTCAATATGTGTCAAATTATTTACTCATCAACTATATACTTCTATTATGACATACTTGGTGTTCTATTATAAAACCAACTCAAAATAAAATTTCAATATCATTAGGCAGCAAGGAAATGCAAATCAAAACCTATGATGCAATATCTTCTTACCTCAGAATGGCTGTTATCATTAATAAATATGTAACCACAGGGACATGATTTTTTTTCCCCCGGAACCGGGGATTGAACTTAGGCCCTTATTCTACTGAGCCATCTCCCTGGCCAGAATCGCTATTATCAAACAACAACAAAAGTGTTGATGAAGATAGGGAGAAAAGTAAACTCACAACTATTCACATAAATATAAATCAATATAGTCACTCTAGAGAAAATTTAGAGGTTCCTCAAAAAAAAAAAAAAAGTAAAATAGAACTACCATATGATCCAGCTATTCCACCTCTGGCTATATATGCAAAGGAAATGAAATCAGCATACTTAAAAAGTAGCCACATGCCCACGTTTATTATGGCACTATTCAATGGTACGATTGCATTTTCATGCTTATTGTTCTTCTCCTGGCTGTCTTAATGTTCTGAATTCAGTCAAAGCACTTGTAGCAATTTCTATCCAATAAAAAAATTGTATGTCCTCACCCACTTTATTGACTGGACCTGGCACCATGTGACATCTGGCTATTCTCCAAAGTCAAAATTACCATGAAAGGTAAATGATTTTAATTGATTCAGGACATCAAGACAGCCATCACAGTATAACTAAAGACACTCTCAAAAGAAGGCTTCCAGAAGGGCTTCAGAAAGTACATGAACAATGGGATAAATGTGTTCAGAGCAAAGGTGAATATTTTGAAGGACTTTATCATTTATCTTTTATTGTAATCACCTTTTAAAATGTAAGAATTCACCTTAATTTTTATTATTCCTGTCATTCATAGGACAATGAATAGGACTGGAGACATTATGTTAAGCTAAAAAAGCCAGACAGAGAAGGACACTGTATATTCTCCCTCATATATGGAAGCTAAAAAATAAGTCAATCTAAACATAGACTAATAAATACTAGAGACTTGGAAAGGGAAGTAGAGAATAAAAGGAGGTTGAATAACAGGCTCCAAAATATAATTAGATAAAAGGAATAGGCTCTCGCATTCCACAGCACAGAAGGATGACAATAGTTCACAGAACCTATTATTTTTTTTTCTGAAGATCTAGAAGAAGAGCTCAGAATACCTAAATATAAATAAAAGTAAAGAGAGGAAAACGTTAATTACCCTGATATACTGCATACATATTTTGAAATATCACACTGTACTCCACTAGAATATATAATTAGATGTTGACCAAAATTATGAATTTGTTAAAAAATAAATAAATATAAGTGAAAGTTACACTATCTTCTTCATACACCACAGTGAAAGGTCATGCCCATCTTGGAGTGAGCACACTCCCCTTCTATAGCATTGGAAGGACTGAAAGGACCCGGTAGGAGGCAGTGGATGAAGGGAAACGTGAAGACTGGAGAGTGAGTTTGAGAAAACCCACCACTGGCCTTGTAGATCAAAAACAAAGGAACTTAATTTCTATTGAAGTTTCTGGGAAGCCATTGAAGGATTCTGAGCAAAAGACAGTGTCTGAGTCTGTTGGGCTTGCCATAACAAAGGATTATGAACTGGGTGGCTTATAAACAACAGAAGTTTATTTCTTATCATCCTGGAAACAAGCAAGTCCAAGATCAAGGCAGATTCAGCGTCTGGTGAGGCTCCACCTTCAAGCTCACAGACAGTGCCCCTCACTCCGTGCTTACTGGGCAGAGGGGGAAGGAAGTTCTCTTGAGTCTCTTTTTATAAAGACACTAGTCCATTCTTTTTTTTTTGTTTTGTTTCATTCTTGAATTTTTTAATCCAAAAGCCTCAAATACTGTCACTGTGAAGGTTAAGATTTCAACATATGGTTAGAATACAGACTGAGTGTCCCTAAAGGTCCATGTGCTGGAGGTGTGGTCTTCAGAGTGGCAAGGAGCCTTTCAGAGATAGGACCTAGTGAAAGGTAATTTGGCCACGGAAACCTTGCCGTCTGAAGGAGTTGATGTCAGTCCTGAAGTCAGGTGCCTCACGACAGCAGACCTGAGCTGAGATGGGGTCACTCAGACTTAAACATGAAATGCTTAGTGAAGCAGTAATCAAATGGAGAAATGTTTCAAGATGAGACAGAAATGTATTGGAGAAGATGGAGGTTAAAGATGCAGAACAAAATAAAAAGTTTGAAAAACCAATATATGAAACAGAAATATGATGTTTACAGCCCATGAAAAAAATCTGGATTATTGCCGGGGAGATAGTTCAGCAGTATAAGCACCTTCCTGACAAGCCCAAGGTC
>NW_004524691.1:3567164-3582162 GCF_000260255.1 Octodon degus | reverse complement strand
AGAGACAGAGACAGAGACAGAGACAGACAGAGAGAGAGACAGAGACAGAGACAGAGAGAGACAGAGACAGAGACAGAGACAGAGACAGAGATTGATCAATCATGGTTATTTTCTGAGTTGAGAAAAGAAAAAAGCAAGGTTTTCCTCACAAGAACCTTCTCTTAACCTCTCAGTCTCAACACATACTCTGCAATTCCCCCTGGAAACAATAGCATAAGCACATCCACTGTGCAGCTGGCCAAGGCTAAGGAAGACAGGCAAGGTCACGGATGAGGTTACCTGACAGATGCATATTTCCACCATGCTCTATGGATCAGACTCGTAATGCACCAGGAACATTGCGGTTCAAGCACAAGATGAGTTGTCACAGTTTATGCAACATCAGTAGACCCGCTCCTACAGCTACACAATAGTTCATCTAGGATTAACACAACTGAGGTAAGAGGAGAGGTAAGAATATAAGTCCTTGAGAGGAATAACATTGACCTTAGAGACTTCTACAAGCATAGCTTTTATTGATGCCTTGGACCAGTGAGTTCAGAAGTCCAGCCAAATTCTAAATTTTGCCTCCCTAAACACTAACTCCGACCTAATTTGAATTCATTTTTTCCCTTCACAGCTATCCATCAGGGTCCCTAGTTTAAACAATTCTACATACATAACCCATTAGATTAAGTGATTACACACTGAACCTGACTAATGTAACTCACCACTTAACAACCAGAATTTTTTTTCATTGTTGTGCACTGGTCTGTTGTTTTATAGTTCTTGCTTCTTAATTTTTATGTTCCCCTTGGAAATTTATTATCCTTACATCTTGGAAATAAGTATATGCTATTCATGTCTCCGTAACAACTCTCCATATATACTACACGTTGGTTATGCACACACTGCTTAAGAAGTTTTAAATTGGCATACAAGTATTTTTTCAGTTTAGCTGAAATCCTGGTTTATCACATGTATTGTGTTTCCTTTACGTTTCACAAGCCAGACTGTCCTGTAAGGAAGCATGTCCACTTTACTACTGCTGTGACATTCCTGCACAGTCAGCCAGATGTTCTGCATCAGTCAAGGAAATTAAGAAAAGAAGAAAAACTCTTCAGAAAACAGTTCACAAAATAACTCATTCCTAGGGGGACAAAGGTATGCAGTCCCTCTGACTGTTCTAATTCAGTAATGGTTTAGGTTCTTTTCTTAAATGATCAATGCATGAGCAAAGTTTTTCCCCTTGCTGCTATCATGGGCTTTTTGTGAATGCCTACAAACACTGAGCACCAAATGAGCAAAATAAACAGCATCCCTATTCCTTCATCATCAAAGTGTAGCCATCAAAGCAGTAGCAGAGTAGCGGCCAGAAACTTGGGATCTGGGCTAGAATATTGCCTCTTCCACTTACGTAGCCCCTCTTTTATCTAATTCTTCTGTGCCTCGGGTTCTTCACCTAAAAAAAAGATGCAAAACAGCAGTTTCCACTTCACAGGGATGTTATGAGTCTTAAAAGACACAATACATGCAAAACTCTTGGAAGAGTGAGACAGGTGCACAGTAAGAACTCAATATTTATTTCAGTTCCTCTGTAAGTACCTTCCAAACAAAATGAGTGATTGCCTCAGCTATGTTCTGATATCCTTTAGCTTATATGTCAACATATGTGGCATTGTGTGGTTTTAATGTCTCTGCCACCTCCCAAGTCAGTCAGGGTCTTGCAGTGCATCTCTGGCCTCGGCAGAGCGGCGGCTCAGGAAATACTTCGTGACTATCTATTTGTAGACATGGCAAAAGTTTCACATTTTTTAAAAAGTTTATTTTCACAAATATGCCAGCATTTATCTCACTTAAAATCTTGGTTTTATGAAGGCAATTAAACTTACTTCTTATATTTTCTTACATTGTGACAAATATGCCTTGAAAACAGCTTCAAAAGAGACTTCTAAAAAGGCATTAAGCAGAAGCGTCACTAGAATATCGCTAGTCATCCAACTTTGACACTCATGTCAAAATATGAACTCTAGTTTTTACCAAAAATATCGTAACAGGGCCGGCCAAATAGCTTAGCTAATTAAAGCGACTGCAAGCAGGCGCAGGGGTGGGGCGGAGGGATTCAATCCCAGGGCCTGCCGTGCAGGGCCCCTCCCCCGGGGGCGCACTGAGAAGGCAATTGAGACTAGGTGCGGTGGCGTGCGCCTGTAATCCCAGCTCTTGGGAGGCTGTGAACAGACAGATCACTAGGAGTCCAATCTAGTAGTGAGAACCTAAACACCCTGTAGACCTTTCATTATTATTGTAAAATACAGTAATAATAATAATAATAATAATAATAATAACAATTCATATATCTCAACACTAATGCTATCAAGAAAGAGAATAGTCAGTGAAATTATTGGCTTTTAATTTTAGAACCTGAACATTGCATGTGAATCAGTAAGCCTTGATTCTAAGAGCACATTACCATCTTCCTTCCCCTCAGAGATTATAAGGACATGGAGTAATGTCTATTTTATTTGAATTCAGTACACAAATATTTCCTATAATTATTTTCAATACACTTTTTGCATTTCCATACTATGTTCCGTACAATTTTGGGTTCTTGATAAAGATCACTATGAAATGAAAAACTTTTTTTAAAAATTTTTTTCTGCTAAGGGCGGGGGAGATGGTTCAGTGGAATAAGCGCTTCCCTGGCAAGCACAAGGGCCTGAGTTCAATCTGCGGTTCTGGAAAAAAAAAAAAAAAAATTCTGCTAAATGACCATGGAATCACTTGGTGCCCCATCTCAGGATCTGATGATTCTGCCCACTAATAAACACTCCTCCTCATAATGAGCCTAGATTCCTCAAGCTGTTCGCCCTGTGAATTGTCACCACAGCTGAGTGTAGCAGTGAGTCACTGCCTTCTCTTGTGTTGATTTTCCCAGTGTTGGGACTGTAAGGCTTGTGACGCTGCATCTTTGCAAAGTGATCCTGATAATTCTGGAGCTGAAGTTTCCACAGCCAATTGTTAGAAAACACCAATATACAGGCAAAGGCAATGAGAACCCAGCCAATTTGCCCTGAGCACCGTCTCCACTACCAGCATACTCTGCAAGTTGGTTTAGCTCACTGCAGCTCCATTTCTTCATGTTGGGGTGGAGCAACTCCATCTCCTTCTCAACACTGCCAGGAAAGTGAGATGAGACGATGTATTAACCATACACCTAGCACGATGGCTGGTACAGAATACGCACTCGGTGAACCACAACAATAAAACCACTGCTTCATAAAGCTTCAAGGCTATCATAAATTCACTTGTTTAGTGTTCTCTTTTCTGGATTTAAATACTTTTGTGGCTCTGCTTTGAGTTATTTCAATTTTTCACCTTCTTAGTAAGACTCGAATGCCATGGTCTATGTCTGAGCAGAACCCAGGTCCCTCATTACCATCCTGTGTGGGTGGCTAATTATTCCCTACAGGGCATATCTCACTGCACCCTTTCATTTTGGAGCCTCATTAGACTGCTGCATTAGCCCACCTTGTTAGTCCCATCCTACACCAATGTCTCTTCTGCACCTCCTTTCAGTCCTCACATCTCTTTATGCCCATTGCTTTATTCATAGCATTCAATCCCTCCTTTCATGTTTGTCATTATTCCCTCCTTTCTGCACAGCTCATTACACCCCTCCATCTGTGAACTTCATTATGCTACTCTATTTTTATCTCATTATGTCCTCATCGTGCACATGTTATTTGCTAGCTCTTCCATGTGTACATGTCATTGTATTCTTTCTCTTTGCTTATCGCAACCTGCCCTTTCCACCCTCCCCACTTAATGTTCCCATTTCTGCATCACATTACATCCCCAAGCCTTTACCACTCCTCTTCTCCACTTGTGCCTCTTATTCTGCCATCAGCCACACTCTTCTCTGTGTGCATTTCTGCTTGCACACTCTCACTGTGGCCACCATCAAGCATGTGCAGGCCATCACTTCCCTTGAAATGTTTGTGTTGCATTACATCCTTCTATGTGTGCATCTCCTTACATCCTGTGCTCCCAGATTTGACAACAAACTAACAGAAATAGATAAGTATGTTACTCACTTTTAGAAAACTAAATATTTTTTAGGTACCTAACATCAGTGTTTAGTCATTCATTTCAGAAAGATTTGCATACACTTATCTAGCTAACAGATAAAAGCCCACTATGTTTTATAAGCTTAAAAGGGGCCGTTTGATCTTGCTTTTTTCAATTCATAGTTATTTTCATGACTTTTTTAGTTGTCTGCTATTTACAAGGTAGTATACTTATCCATGAATTGATTCTTTTCTTTTTGTATTTTAGGGAAGGGTCTACAGGGTGTTCAGGGGCTCATTACTAGATCAGACTTAGAGTGATCTGCCTGTTTATAGCCTCCCAAGAGCTGGGATTACAGGCACACACCACCATGCCCAGTCTCAATTGCCTTCTCAATGTGCCCCGGGGCCAGGACTGACATGGCAGGCCCAGGGAGTGAACCCCCCCCCCGCCCCTGCGTCTGATTACAGGTGCTTTAATCCACTGAGCTATTTGTCTGGCCCTTTATGAATTGATTCTTGCAACCACTCCTTAAAGTTTAAGAATCACAGTCACTTTGCCACTGGAGGAGCACACTGAGGCCACAAAGAAACTTAAGACATTTTCCCAAGAACTGCTAGTGATTGTTAAGTGGCAAAGCTCAAACTCTAATCTTCTGGCTCCAAAACTTGTATGTATTATTAATACTGTTGCACTTGACATGTAAAAAATATCTCATTTTGGGGGGCTGGTGAGATGGCTCAGTGGTCTAAAGCACCTACTTAGAACAAGCTTAGCAAAGCACAGGGACCGCGGTTCAATCCCCCAGCACCACATGCCAGCCAGCCCCACCCCCTGGTGGACTGAGCTGGCCACACACACACACACACACACACACACACACATTTTAAAAAAAAATCTCATTTTCAAGTATCACTGCTGTTATTTAAGCCATCTATAATACATCCTTTCCTTAGGTAGAGCTTGGTTTCAGCATACTTTAGGTTTGCCCATTTTATTGCTGACACCACTGTTGGTATAGGCAACATTTTCTTGACATTCTGAATATTGGTAATCTTTTGCTTTTACTTTCACTAGAATAAAAATATTTTGTTGGTTTTAACAAACCACAGTCTAAAATAAATGGGATCTGTGTGGAAAGTAATGGCGGGCTTATCAAACATTGGGAAAACTTGATCTATATAGCACCACCTAAGTTGCCACCTTTATTTTCCACTGAACCCATACTGTTCTACTAACTTTTCCAGAAACAAGTTTATATAAACTCCTTAATGTGCTATCCTCCAACACTATTGAGTCAAATTATTTTGTGATCCTTGAGTGTAAAACTTTGACTTTTTAAACCAAATCAAATGTATGCTATTATATTCCATCCTGATTATTAATTATTAAGTGAAAATGTTCTTCAGAACTTCTCTCTAACACCCAAACATGAGTACTCTTGTTCAGCCACTTGGAGTCAAGACTATAGTTAGAGTTGCCACAAAATGCCAAGAGGAATTCAATTCTCAGTGCTCAAGGTTTCAAAGAACAGAAGGACCATTAACCCTATTTAGTGATCTACAGTGATAATGAGAAGCTGCCACATTGGTTTCAGATATTCTTATATAGCTGAAGTTCCATAACTAATCTGGGATAGAAAAATAAAAACCAATATGACATAGCAGATGTGTGACATCCATGTTGAGGACTGAACCACACTGAGATCTACCAAGTCCATGTGGGCTCCTGTGCTGTCTCTGCTCAGCATCTGTCTCCTACCTGCTCTCTAGCTCCTTCCCCACACATTCAAGCACCCAAATTTCATATTTCAAATTAGGCTAAATGATTTTCACACCTCATCTCTTCTTTCCATATTGCACAACTAGGAATAATACATCTGATTTTTAAGAATGAAAACTGTGCTCTTGTGACCAGACCATTTTGTGTTATGTGATATAAAACCAAATACCATGGGACAGTAAAAGCACATGCACATGCAAACTTACAAATTGCTCAAACACCAGTTAATGCACAGTCATTCCCACATTGGTTTCCAGAGGTATGTGAGATTCACTTCCCCATCAGTGCACACCAGAATAACTTAAGAAGCTTGTTTAAAAATACTGATACCCAAGGGGTCAGGGAGATGGCTCAGTTGAATAAGCACTTCCCTGGCAAGCGCAAGGAACTGAGTTCAAGCCCTGGCTCCACAAAAAAAAAAAAAAAAAAAATACAGATACCCAGGCCCGACGATAGATTCATAAGGTTAGGTTTCCATGGTGAGGCCTATATATAACGTTGATGGCAAGTTTCCCATGGATTTCTGATGTCGGTACCAACTGAGAATTGACAATCTGGAAAAGCTGAGTCTGAAGAATAATCAGCATGCCACATTGACAGATTAAGACAAATATTTTCAATTATTAACATTTTATTCTAAAGATTTCTTAAGTAAAATGAAATAACATGCGTTCCTAAAATACAATACCCATGAAGATGAAATTATAGATATACATACTTTTTTTTTTGCAGTACTGGGGATCAAACCCAGGGTCTCTCACATGCAAAGAAGTGTTCTATTGAGCTGCAAACCTCCAAACTTCAGTCATAAATAAAGCAATATTTTTATACTGTAGTATGGCGTGCGCATGTAGTTCTAATTACTTGAGAGGCTGAAGCAATAGGGAAACTTGAGCCCAGGAGTTTGAGGCTAGCCTGGACAATATAGCAAGACCCCATTTGGAAAAATGAGAATGAGAGAGAGGGGGAGAGACGGGAGAAGGGAGAGGGAGAGAGACAGAAAAATTATAAAAACTTTAATGATAATAGTTGAATGGAAATGAAAAGAGGCAACTTAAATGCTACCACTGATATAAATTAAGAGATGAGATAAGATATAGGTCCCTGAATTTAGTAAACATCCACAGTAATTTGTTGAATGTCTATTATGAACAAAACACAATTCCAAAGCTATTGAACTGGTCTCCAGAAGACCAGATGAAAATTTAATCCAGTTGAATGTGAATTATACAGGAAGAAGCTTAACAGTAATCACACCACACATGAATGAAAGCATATTCCAATTCTTCTCTGTAAGGAATACTGTGGACCTGCGTGGCTCCTTTGGAATGCACAAAATTACCTCCTTTATCTCTTTGTCAAAAGGTTTCTGACCTCAAGTGACAGAAATACCAAATGGTATGAATTGAATTCAATAGCAGTATTTTTTAAAAAGTTGAAAGATTAAACTATAGCATGAATATTCTTTAAGTCTCTTCTGCTATTTATTCATTCAAAGGCCAGTGGTTTTGGTTTTTTTCCAGAATAGTAACACCTGCACAATGTAAGACGTTATAGAGATGAATTGCTAATAATGTTCCCTCAAAAACTTTATTTCACACCCTGGACTCTAAATGAAAGTACTTCAACTAGAAATAATCATAAAGGCAAAATGTCATTATTATGTGAAAAGATTGAGAATTTTGAAACTTTTCTGCTTACGTTTCTTAAAACATCTTTGGGCCATGTGGCTAGATTTGAGCCTGCTAACCAGGGGTTCACAGAGCACATGGGGAAAACCCAGGGTTTCTTTCTGTGCACAAAAAGCTTTAGGACAGAATTTCAATGTGCCAGAACCCAAAGTTCTTCCAGATGGTCGCTTTCACTGATTTCTGGAAATTGCTTCACAGAACCCTTTCGCAGTATGTAGACCACATTACAAGAGCCAGAGCCACTATATGCTTTTACAGAATCCACTGTGTTGACTCAGACTGTCATTTGTCAGCAAACTAATGTTCTAAATATCCTCTCATCTGTCCACATTGCTTGGTTTATTTTTCCCTTAAGGGTCTCTGTAAAAGACTTTGTATACACTTTTTTCCAAATTTTTTCTCTCATTAGTGATTTTTTTTTTTACACTTGGAGGAAAAACTCATCTAAGCAGCATTTTAAAAGACCATTTTCCCTTCAGTGAATTTTTACTTTTTTTGAATGAAAAATTCTTGTCGGGAAAATCTCTCTTAGTGCATGCTTATTATGACGATATAACTTTTTCAAGTTAATATCAATCATTTGAACTTCAGGTTTTATTGAGGGCTGATTTGACGAGTGTTTAGAAGAATGTGACTCTAAATAGGATCGTCATTTACATTAAGATTTGGCTAAGTGGCAGAAATCACATATTTGTTGTTGTAGGCACATAGGACTTGATCTCTCACTGGCTGCTAGAAGTCATCCATAGTTCTCTGAAGCCCACACTATGGCAACTGGTTTCTTCAGGGACAGCAGGGGAGTCATGGATCGATGTGCTAACAACACAGCTTGTGTATACATATGCAGTGTGTGTATGTGTAATAATCATATAACCTATTCTTGGTTAGAAGCAATTCATTCAAGGTGAAGGATTACACACACAGATGAACACCAGGAGTCAGGAGGCCACTGGACAGTAGCCTGCCATAGTCCCATTAGAATCAAAACATGAACAAGCGTAACAATTCAGTATGAATTGTCTGTCACGCTCATGAATTCTCATTGTCTTAAAGGAAGCCTGTAATTCTCCAAATCATCTTTACTTCTCTTGTCTTTAAAAAATGCAAGCTATATAATAATTCTTGGGCAAGACTAAGAAGCTGTAGGACCCAGAAAGGTAAAGAGGATAAGTAGGAAAGACAAATAATGATTGCAAGCACATTTAAGAGGTCAAAGTCTTAAAAATTTAGAAGCCCTGGTAGTTGGTTTGTGCTTTTTGTTTTGTGATTTATCTCGATTTTCCACAAATATTTAAGGTTACATGTTTCATCTGTCTCTTCATTTGAAGCTGGCTGCTGTTGCTGACTTCAGTAGTTCATAGAAGCACCGTCTACCTCCTTCTCTCAGCTCCCTTCATATAGTAGCGAAATCCTCTAAAGAGCTGAGCCTGCTCTGAGCTTCAGAACTCAAATGCTGGGATATGATTTACCATCTGTCTTAAACTATTTAAGCAACTTTTTGCCAAGACAAATGCGAATTATAGGTAATAACCTGGGATGTTTCTGGTCTCAGAACAGGAAAAACAAAGGAGCCCCTAAGTACTATTTTAAGTACTTTGTTTGCTACAGTGTTTGTGCTGGATGAAAAATTGATCCTTAATTGTATGGGAACCAGAGAAGTGATCTGCATGCCAATGGCTCAGCGCAGACTTCAGAGACTTAGCAGTTTTGAAACTGATATTTATGAACATCTGCTTTTTCCCCATAAATTTTAATATGGATTTTATCCTTTGAAACCTACAAAACTCCCAGGTGCTTCTTCTTCAATCTTTATCTTGGGAAACATTTTTTTTCCACTGAGAACATTCTAAATCACTTTTGTCAAATATACATTCTTATATATATGGTGCCTGTTGGAATGCTTGTGATAAGCTATTAAGTGTTAGCAACCAAAATGCCATACACAGCATGCTGTGTCTCTAAAATGTCCTGTTCCTGAATATTCACTATAATAGTCTTAATGAAGAATGTTGAAAGGTATCCATTTCTACTCATAGCTTAAACTTCTCATAATTCCATATGTTCAATGTTTTCTAGGTACTAGGCACAGATAGGATATGAGATTACAACAGCCAACATAACAGACAAAATCCTGGTCTATATGGTTAGTTTATGCTCTGGTGGTAGTGAATGTTCTCTGAAAAAAGAACTCTAAGTCTTCCATAAGACTCTTCCTATAGTTCGTTGGAAAAGGAGCTGTGCATTAGTCCTAAACACTAGTGATGTTATTCCATTACTTATTCTAGACTAGGTTCTAGGGATAAAACTCTAAACAAAGTGGATATATTGCTGTTCTCAAGATTATAGCCTATCATACTTCTTATCTATGGCAGGAAATGGGAAATAGAAATCAGACTTTGGATAGGATCTGGGTAACCACTTGATCGTTCTCTATTCAGATACATTATAAACAGTGCACACATTACCTCTATCACTTGGTTCTTGGGTATACTAACAATTATGATCAGTAGAGAGGGTAAGAGTATGGTGGTCAAAGGAATAAATAAAATCATCACTCAGCAGAAGACAAACGTGTAAGCTGACTAGGTACATGAAAGGCTAGCAAGAACATTAAGTCCCTCTTATGAAGGGTAACTATTTTAAAAGTATAGCTGTAGCCACCCTATAAGAAAGGATTCCAGTTACTTACAAAATAGGCACTCTTCTGGAGGAAAGTAGAGCTATTTAATTTGGTTAGGCTAATATTTTTCCATCCATTTACAATCTAATGGAGCTTTACCACTTCAGCAAGGGCACACTGGCAGGGTGCCATGGAGTATGTAAAAATGGGCCATTTTCTTAGTGATCAAATTCCACTAAATCATTCAGAGGAAACAAAGTTAACTAATTTACAGATAAGTAAGTTAAAACATTATTTTCCATTAAAATCAATAGAGCTGTATTATGGAACAGAATGCAAAATTTGCATATATTTTTAAGATAAAGCGCAACACTGAAACAGCACTGGAGCCAAGGGTGGAGGGATTAAGCATATCCTCATATTTTCCATCAGTCCCTGCAAAGCCATCCTGATAAAAATCACATATTCTGATATAAATGACTGGTTCTTAATGTACATTGTACATGAAATGCAAATAAAAGGAAATTCTTCCAGAAGCATTTCCTTCAACTGCCATTTGGATGTCCCCTCTTTTTATAAATTCTGGAACTGCTGCTACATACAAGAAAATTCTGGATCATTTCAGGTTCTAACACATCTCTGGATCCCAACACTCAGCCTGACCCATGTTCCTTTGCTTTGTACCCCCATAGGGTAAGTTTGATTGCTTTTTTCTAAGATCAACCACAAAAAGTCTTCCCAGTCCATTCTCTTGGTCCTTTGCACTGAGGCTGAGCACTGGTTGTCCTGATTCCACGCCCCCCTTTTCTAGCCTCAGGATGCTGTATAGCAGGCAGATCAGCATGTTTGTTTTCGTGATTTGTGTTCCTGAAACAGGCTCTGGACCAGGTACAGCTTCATCTAGAAGAAGTGAGGTTCTTCGATGTGTTTGGCTTCAGCGAAACAGCAGGAGCATGGCAGTGCTTCATGTGCAACAACCCCGAAAAAGCAACTGGTGAGACACCCACTTGCTACTGAGAATCATTTGTGATCCTTGCATTTATAGAGAACTGTGACACACACCCCCGTTCTAATTGGCTTTCTCTTGCATAAACATTCCAACTTGTAATAGCTCACCGGATTGTGGCTAATCTCTGGTCACGTTAAGAAAAGCACCTCACCAAAGTGGCAGTAAGAAAAACTAAAGATGTTGGTAGGGAGAAGAACATACAACTAGAAATGAGCAAGAAAATAGTCTCTTACCTATATATGCAGATCAAGGAAGAAGTATCAACTAGAGGTGTAGCTCAGTGGTAGGGTACTTATCTAGTATGCACGAGGCCTAGGTTCCATCCCCAGAACCAAAAGGGGTGGGGGGGAGGGGTTGGGCGGGGCGGGGAGGAGCAAGACAGGACCAAAAAGGAGCAGAGGGGAGGGAAGGGGAAAGCAGGAAAGAAGGGAAGATCAGTCATTTGATCCTTAAGCATTCTTTATCCTACTCAAATAGCCCTGAGGGTTAAAGAAAAATGAGCATTCTGTCAAGCTGTGTTCCATAGCCTCAAAGAAGAGAAACTAAATGAGTCAGTGAGTACACTAGCCATATTATTTCACAGTTATCCCTTATGGCATTCCTTGACATCTGAAATATGCAAAAAATGAAACATACAAAAAATAAGGAATTATTTTTAAAAATAATTCATGAAGTTTGAATTATGAGCACTTCTACCAAGAAGTTTGGTCTACTGAACTTGCCTAAAAATAGTAATTGTGACTGTGAGCCAAGTTCTATGAAACATGTCAGATATCCCATCTTACCTAATCAATACTCCAAATAATCTTATGGGATAGGTACTGATATTATTTCTGTTTTGTTGATGGGGAAACTGAGGCATAGACTGGTTGATAAATGTGCCGAGTCACCTGGAATTTAGCCTAAACTGACTCTAGCCCACACTGTTTACCACTTCTCCATTTGCTTCCTAGTCATGCTTAGCCCAATCTGAGCAGTGGAAAGAAGCTGGCAAAAATCCTGTGTCTAAAGGTTATGTTGTCCTTGGAAACTGAATATTTCAAGATGAATTAATCCCTGAGAGGACAAAGGCTTTGTCTTACTCACTGTGGGGACAAAATAGCCAATGCCCACAATTAAAGGAGGAAAGTTTCACTTAGATCTTCAGTTTTGATCACGCCAAGCAGAACCAGGATGGTAGAGACACAGAGTGCAAGAAAAGGTGCTCAACCAATGGCAGCCAGGAAAGAAAGCAAGGGGTGGAGCGAGGGTGACACCTCCTCCCCATCATCCACCAGTCACCCCCTCCAGCCAGGCCCTGCCTCCTAGCAGCACAATCAGCTCTGAACTCATCAACTGATGAATCCACTGATGAGTATTGGGTCCCTATAATTCAATCACCTTCCGATCACCTAAGGCTTTGGGAGGACATTTTAAATCTAAATTAGCAATTCTTCTGGTAGCACTACTCAGGAACTGCAGTTTAGATGAAAGGAGCAGCGCTTGAATACTGTTAAACACAAGACCACTGTGTAGATGAGCCACTCCCCAAGAAGCCACTGAATACACCACTTGTACACAGTCATCTAATTTTAGGATTCTGTGCATTTTAAAGATTACAAACTGTGGCAAGTCTATCTTTTTGTTAATTGCCAAGATGCTGAAGCTGAATAAAAAAAGTGTGTGCACTGGGCCATATGGAGATGTGAGGAACTCACAGAGAGGTACCAATTAAAATGCATTACCCCATGGAGAAGGTATGGGGGAAAGGAGCTGGCACTTGCAGATGCCAGCATTTGTGAGGCACAGGTTGTTGACTGATTACAGAGCCCAAATGGAGTCCACGCCACAGTGAACACCCTAATTTTTAAAAAGTTAATTCAGGCAAATAAGGAATTGGGGAATTGAATGTCTCCATTATAAAACTTTCTAATTAGAGTTTATTTCATTTATGAAAAAGACTGCCTAAAACAAGTTTTGTTTGAGAGCATGGTGAAATAAGGAATTGGTCTTAGGTGGCTCTGAGAAGTCCATAAGAGTTTGCACCTCCAAGTCAGTTGAGTCCTTAGATCAATACATATTTAATTGTATCTGGCTGAGGGAGGCCTTAGAAAGAAGCTGAGAATTTAAAATGCAGAGTGTTTCTTTAATATATGTTTTCTCAAATTCACTGCCATGCAGTGGAAAAGGACATTCTGCACATTCACTTTTTCTTAGTTGTGCATCTCACAGTTAAATATAGACTGAGTACATACAGCAATAAAATCTCAAACAAGGCCAAATATTTTATAGCAGAACATATTGAATCAAAATGTTTGGCCCTGAAAACTTCAGTGTATTTGGATTTCTTTGTTCATTTCCTTTTACTACATGAAAGGGGATTTGAATCTGAGAGAAATAGTGTTTTAAACTGTTATTCTCACCAAAAAAAACCCTTTGAATCTCTGAAGAGTTTGTATACATTGTTGATTTTATCTTCTTATTTTATATAAGTATATAACTACATATTTAACCTAAGTGAAAGGCCTAAGTAATACTGCTGCAAAATGTATTATTCATAGCTATAGTATTTGCATTCATGTTCTGCTCAAATTCAACTTTAAAGACTATCAAGACATAGGAATAGCCAGCCAGATAGCTCAGCGGATTAACGCACCTGCTTAGGGAGACACAGGGGTTCGATCCCCAGCCTGCAGTGCCACCCCCACCGCAAAGGTGCGCTAAAATGGCAATTGAGACTGGGCGTGGTGGTGTGCGCATGTATTCCCAGCGCTTGGGAGGCTGAAAAACAGGAAGGATTACTACGAGTCTGATCCGTGTAGTGAGACCCTGTAGACCCTGTACTTAATATATAAAAAAAAATTTCAAAAGACATAGGAATAAATATTTTGTATTGGTCATGCACAGTTAGCCTATCTCCACCCCATTTTTCATTCATGAAGTATGTATTTGTGGCACTGATTGAATGGCTTATACAGGTTGGTCCTTGGGATAAAAATGGGTCCCGTACAATGTGCCTGCTCTCAAGGAGATGGAGAGCCATAATCAGGTCCGGACCATGAGGCGTAGGAGAAAATTGAGCATGCTTCCTTGTATGATTTTAGTATGCAACAAGTATTTGTTGCATGAGTGAATGAATATATGATATTTATAAAGGGCAAAGTATGTTCAACGTGATGTTTGAAGATTTTTTTTTTTTAATTTGTGGGGGGGGGGGCAGCTCAGCCCACCAGGGGGCGGGGCTGGCTGGCATGTGGTGCTGGGGGATTCCCTGTGCTTTGCTAAGCTTGTTCTAAGTAGGTGCTTTAGACCACTGAGTCATCTCACCAGCCCCTGAAGATTGTGATTGTGTGAATCATACCAAATCCATCATTATACCAAACCCAGAGCATTGGAACCTGGTAGATGGAAGGCGACGCTGTTTCCTCCCTGAGAGAACTTGCCCCCGGCGGCCGAAGGTCTAGCGCTCTGCCTGCACCAGCGCTTGAATCTCCTGCGCGGTGCTGAGCACTGAGCCTGGCTCTGGGTTCCGTCACAGTCTCCCATAACGAGTCGGCCTGTCAGCCTCTGGGGGGAGAACCCAAAGCAGTAGGATTAAATTCTAATACAAAAGGCTGAATAAATTGGATTTTTTAAAAGTTTGTTTTATTTCGTTTTAAGAACTGGAGATTGACCCTGGGACTTGGTACTGAGCTACATTTCCAGGGCTTTTAATCTTTATTTTGGGACAATGTCTCACTAAATTCCTCAGACAGGACCCAAATTTCCCACTGCGGATTCATAAATGCTCATCTTATAGTCATGCACTACCGTGCCCCACTTGGATTTGGGATACTTCTTTTCTTTTTTTTTTTTTTTTTTTTTTTTTTT
>NW_004524691.1:3559330-3567064 GCF_000260255.1 Octodon degus | reverse complement strand
TCAGACAGGACCCAAATTTCCCACTGCGGATTCATAAATGCTCATCTTATAGTCATGCACTACCGTGCCCCACTTGGATTTGGGATACTTCTTTTTTTTTTTTTTTTTTTTTTTTTCTTTTTTCTTTTTCTGTATTTAGGACAGGGTCTACAGGGACTACAGGGTTTTACTACGTGAACAAGACTCACAGTGATTCTCCTGTTTTCAGCCTCCCAAGTGCTGGGATTACAGGCATGCGCCGCCATGCCCAGCCTCAATCGCCCTCTCAGCGCGTCCCGTGGGCGCGGCCGGCACAGCAGGCCGGGGATCGAACACCCGGCCCCTGCGATCCGCCTAAGCAGGTGCTTTAGTCTGCTGAGCTATCAGAGCAGCCCTTAGAATACTTTTTAAAAGGGCAGATCAATTATACAATAATTATTCTAATATAGTCAATATTCCAGTATTTTTTTTAAAATTCTGACCTGCATGTTTTAAGAGAAAAAGACATGCATCAAGTAAACCTCAGGAAAAACATACAGAACCATAAATACTTCCTACAGTGTGTAGACAAAGCTACAAGAGTCCTTCAGAAATTAACGATATATGGGCTGGGGAGATAGCGCAGTAGAATAAGTGCTTGCCTGGCCAGTACAAGGTCCTGAGTTCAATCCCTGGCTGAGAGAGAGAGAGAGAGAGAGAGAGGGAGAGAGAGGAAAATTAAGGATATATCGGTCAACTGACATCATCATCTCATGTACTCCCCTCTTCAGATAAAACTCCCATCAACATCTTCCCACCGATTTCACTATATAGACTATTTTTTAATCTAATTTAATGCTGATAAAGTCAGAAGAAACTAAATGCTAGAATTGGCATAGAAGCCTTAGAATCACTGCAGTTGCTAACATTTACCATTCGAACGGCTATGCATTTAGCTTGACATTCATTTTTTCATTTTATCACCGCAATTTAGTCTGCAGATAAGCAAACTGAAGCACAGAAAGTTTCAGTCATTTTTCCAAGGTCACATGGGTACCTAGAGGTGGCACAAGGCTGATTCCAGGATCTGAAATTTCAACCTCCAGGGCAAATGCAAGTTAGGAGCTAGGCAATGTCAAAAATTCCAAGAAAAAGTATTCTATAGCATTACAATATATGGTAAAAACCCAGAGGAATTTTTTTAAGCGATCTTCCTCCTTGATGACCTATTCTATAAGAAGAGCAGGAACATGTAGAAAATTTTTTCATGTGGGGAATAATTACATAGAAGTTAACTCCTGTGCTTCCAATTGCTGATTCAACTTTGATACTCATTCTGTAAACACACAAAGTAGATTAGAAAATCATAGAAATAATTTAGCAATCCTGGGAGACTTGTGAGATGGTGTTTGTTGCCAAACCTGTTATGCCACATAAATGAGAGAACTGAGATTGAGCAAGCAGATTTAACAGAACATATCGCATTTCTGGCAGACCACGGCAATCCCCCGTAAGACCACCTCTTTGTCTTGGAACTGCATAGTGCACATTAACAGTAAGAGTTAGTCAGCAGATCTTCCTGCAACACAGCTGGCTCTCTACTTACATTTTTTAAAATGGGGAGGAAGAACTAGGTCATGACTTTGACACTTGTTCCTCAAGACACATGTGATGCCTTTGTTCTTACATTTTATGAGAA
Organism: Octodon degus; assembly: GCF_000260255.1. NCBI lineage: Eukaryota > Metazoa > Chordata > Mammalia > Rodentia > Octodontidae > Octodon > Octodon degus. The sequence goes on along the minus strand of NW_004524691.1, from coordinate 3,565,407 downwards.
CTAGCGTAGAATTTTGGCACTCACAGCCTCCTCCATAAATCGGAGCCGTCTCCTGAGTGATTACACTCTGAGTCACTAGATAATTCATATTTGGAATGTGATTGTCAGTGGGAGGTTTCCGAGGTTCTAAAAGAAAATGGAAGAATTCTTCTCCAGCAAATTCCTACCATGACTGCACTATAAAATGGACTTCACATGATTGTGGTATAAGAACATGCCGTCCATCATGTTGCGTTGGTTTCAAAAGAGATGGTTTGAAATCCATATTTAAAAGGCCTCATTTTTAAGGAGATTTTGTTTGGACTCTGAAAGTGAGAGGCGGCTGCCCCTGTGGCTCTCCTCTGACAGACGCACTTGCTGTGTGCTGGAGCTTTCTGCTCCAGAAGGCGACATGAAAATGGGCTAAGCGCCCTCTAAGAACCAACTCCTGGGGCCAGAACTGCCTTTCAGAGCTCACTAACATAACATATCTTCATTTAATCTTAACATGAGCTTTCATAGAAATTTAAATGACCCAATTCCAGTTAATACACTGGTTGGCTTTGCCTGTGTGTGTGTGTGTGTGTGTGTGTGTGTGTGTGTCTTAAATTCTTTATTAGACTCAAATTGACACAATTCTCTCATTTATGATTATAATCATTGACTTTGCAACCATAATTAACTTGGATATTCAAAAGCCAAACACCTCCCTTTTATACCCACAATCTCAAATAAAATTCTTCTGGAACTTAGTAGGATAAAAGATCCCACATTTTTAAACAAACTTTCTTCCCATTCAATAAAGAAATATACTCCATAAAACATATGCATGCTTAGGGAAATGGAGGTCAATATGAAGCTAAAAAATGTACTGAATTATAACAATACCAATCTTATAATTCTTTAGATGTTTTAATATTTGATGAAAATTACTAATCAGTAGTATTCTTGTTTAAAAAGAGTTTCCAAAGTTAATGGCAATATGATTGCTATTTATTTATTTTTATTCATTTTAATGAGAAAAAAGATAAAGCAGCAATGAAACAGTTTCAAAACAGGTTAGTAGGACGGTTACAATAATTAACACATTGCATATTGTTGTCTTCATAGTAGTTATTTCAGAGGACAAGATGCAGGCATGATATCTTGTCTAAACAATATTAGTACAAACTTTCATTCTCAGTGAACTAAGAAAAAGTAGCTGTATGTCTATCCCAACTAGCTTGTATGTACATATATATTTTTTTCTTCTTTTTTTCACAACAGTCCTTTATTTACACTTTTGTGAAGTTAATAACACATGACACTAGGTTGCCTAGCAACTGATAGCTAACCTTAACCAGACAGGATGTTCATCTCAGGAGTGAGGTAGCTTGTTTGCTTTAGGCACTGGGCCAAGTCCCTCCTACAGATATCTGATCGATTTCCTAGCTTTGTGCCTTATGAGGTCTTGTTCTACCACAAATGTTAGAGCGCTGTTTTGTGCCCTAAGTAATATTGGAGAGCCAAAAACAATGCAGTTTTTGTGGCACCTCCACATTTTCACATTTATATACTGTTAGTCCCTACTAAATAGGCACTGATTACGTAAAATCGAGCACCACTTTGTCATACAACAATACTTTGCATCATCAATAACAAAACAAATATGCAATTAGGCTCTCAGATAATTTATTAGGTTGAAATGTTTTCCCTTTCCCCTTCTTCTCCTCACTCATCTTCCTATTCTGTGCTTCCTGCCCTGAGCCTTCCTCTTCTCTGTTACACCTCCCCACAAGCTCTCATTCTCTTGCTTCTCTCTCTCTCTCTCTCTCTCTCTCTCTCTCTCTCTCCCTCTCTCTCTGACACACACACACACACACACACACACACACACAACACTATCCCCACAGGCAAAAATCAATTCTTCTCCATTCTGTCCTTTCTGTGTTCTGCCCACACTTCTGAAATGCCTGTGGCATGTTGCCATCTGCCTTCCTCACAGTGCACTGCAGGAGAAAGAACCATATACTAGCCATCTTTGTACGCCATACCCAGCCCCTGGCACACAGTAGTGTTTAATAAGCATTTAAAAAGAAGATGGATGGTGGCCGGGGAGATGGCTCAATAGAATAAGCCCTTGCCTGGCAAGCACAAGGGCCTGAGTTCAATCCCCGGTTCCGCAAAAATAAATAAATAAATAAAAAGAAGATGGATGACTGAGAAATTTATAAATCATGTAAATTGATGGGATAACTATAAAAGAAAATAGGATATGTTTTGTTATACAACTTTCAAGTTTAACTTAAGAAATCTACACTTTATCAAAAAATTTAAAAAGTGCCAAAAAGCCAAGTGTGATGATGTACATCTGTATTCCCAGGTATACAAAAGAACTGCTTGAACCTAGGAGTTCAAGACCAGCCTGGGCAACATAGCAATATTTCCCCTAAAAATAAAAAAATAAAATTAACTAAAACAAATGAAACCTTGAAATACCCTCTTTTGAAAAATTAACTTTTTATAAGAAAAGTTGCTATGTATGGGGTTATAGAAACCCAACTGCAATATTATACAAAAATGCTTCCATACTTAAAACATACACAGGCCCATCATCAACTTGCTAGTAACTTATGAGCCTTGATGGGGAACAAGCTGAGGTCAGTAAAGCTAATACTTCTTGGGGTTAACCTCCACTTCTCATCCAGCACCCCTTGTCTGCTCCTTCTTCCTTTCCCATATTGGCCAACAATCTTATCTTGATAGAGGGTTAACATGTCTGGCAGGATTTATACTTCCCACAATGTACTAGTAGTCACTCTCTGTTTATCCACATAAAAGTCACAGTGCATGGAAATGTGTCCTTTGGGAAGTGCTTCCCTGAAGCAGTAAATCTGAGTTGCAATCAGAAGGCTAAAAGACCACAGTGACTCAGTGAAAAGGGCAGAAAGGAAATTCCAGGAAAATGAAATGTACCTATAAAACCCACTGGTAAGAGGAAAAAAAGATATAGTGAATATGGAGAATGGAAAAAAAATCATCTTGGCAAGTTGGACATAGAGTAGAAAGACAATGCACAAGATGAAACCGGAGCAGCTGGAGCAGGTGACTCCACTGAGACTGAAGGCCTTACTATAGAGTTTGATCTTTAAGGTATGAGCTGTAAGAGCTATGTAAGATTTCATGCAAGCATGGCAACATCGGAATTGTTTCAAAGAGTTCATTTTAGACAGTGTGGGAGGCAGATTGGAAGGGTCATAAATAGTGTGGGGAGGGGGCTTTTACCATTATTTTAGGTAAGAGGTGATGTCAGTCTGCACTAGGGCTGTGGAGACTGGTGCACAAATTTGAAGACAACTGAGAAAGTAAAATTCTCAATGTTGGAGTAGCAGATAGGATAGAGACAATATTGAGGACGGGGGTCTCTGCCTGGTGCAACAGGGTAAATGGTGTATTTACTGAGCTAGAAATCACTGGGAAAAGACTTTTGCAAGGGGCAAAGGAGAGAGAGTAGTGAGTTTTAACTTACATGAACTGGATTTAAGGTACCTTGGAAGAAATTGAGGAGAGAATGGTGTGAGAGGTAAAGCTGGAGTTCGGGGGTGGCGGGGAGTCAACTGCATATCTGTATTTGAAAGCTGTGTTATGGAAGTGGTTACTGGAGTTGAGTTGTTAAGCCAGGTAAATAGATTGTGATGAGAATATATAATGAAGAGAAGTATTCCAGCAATAGACATCTGGGTAAAGGAAAGCAGGCTGGGAAGGAGGCTGAGAAGAAATATCTGAAGAATAGAAGAGGAACAAGAGAAGCATTAAGTTACATAAACTAAAAGAAGAGAATGCTCTAAGAAAGAGGAGTTAGTTAACAGAATTGAATGCTGCCAAGAGGCCAGCAGCATGATGTCTGACCCACGCCTGGTTATGGGTGACTTGCAGGTTGTTAATGCCAATAAGAGAGGTAAAGGGATCTGAGTCCTGATTAGAGAACCCTGAGTCAGGAGGAGAGGACAAAGAAGTGGAGAGAAGACAAACCTCTTGACTTCAAAGGGTAGATGAGAAATCAAGCAGCAAGAGGAGGAAAAGGAGAAGTTAAGCCCCTTCAGCATGGCTAAAGGTCAATGGAAGCACTCATTTGGGAGGGAAAAGTTAAATACAAAAGAGAAAAAGAATGATCTATACTGTTTCTAAGACAGAGGAAAGGATGAGTTCCTAGGTGAAATATGACTGCCCTGTATGGAGATATTTAATGATTTCCTTCTCTGTGGCTGTTAAAGATGTCTTGAAAATGGGTGAGTTTGAAGCTCAAAATCAGATGGCTCTCCTAACGTATTTGTATAGATAAATAAAAAATTAAGATTGGTCTGAAAGGTGATGACCAAAGTTCTCTTAAAATATACTAGATAGGGGCTTGGGAGATAGCTCAATGGTCTAAGTGCCTGCCTAGCAAGCACAAGGACCCAGGTTCGATCCCTAGTACTACATGCCACGCTGGCCCCAGTGAGTGTGTGGGAGAGCTTCCGGCTACCCTGCGCCGGCGGGACCTACTACTGGTCCCAGCCCAAGTGCAGCGTGAGTGAGACCCTCTTCCACCCCCTTGGGATGCCCCCTACCACTCCATAGCACCTCCCCCACCCCGCCCACCCAGTAGGAATTTCTGCCGCGTTCCGGGAACCCCCAGACCCAGTCCTAGCCCAGGCCCAGTGAGTGTGTGGGAGAGCTGCCTCTCCAGCCTACTCCACCTTGTCCCCTCCAGGCTCAATTTAGGCCTAGCATACAGGCCTGGGGTGAAACCCTGCAGCTGCAATCCCTGCAGAGAGTGTAGAGGATAGAACCACCCAGCTAGTCCAGGAGCAGAAAATCTTGCCAGAGGGGCACGACAGGTTCACCCCCAAGGGCAGCAGCAGGAAAGAGCTGAGCACAGCAGCCAGACCCAAGACAGGCACTGCGGGATAAATCCAAACTTTGTAGATCTGCACCTGAACTTCAGTACGTGCTAAGGTTATAACTGCAACAAAGATCTACAACAAAGGTCAGAAGACAGTGCTACACAAAATGACGAGAAGGAGACCTTGTACCAAATTAATTAATTAATTAATTAAAAGAATTTTTAAAATTAAAAAATAAATAAATAAAATATACCAGACATATTTTCTAGAGAAGACTTCTGTAACCTTCTTGGCTAACACTTTGCACAGCACTGGCTATGGCGCCAATCCTGCTTTATAAAGTGTGATTATACCATTAATGTCTGTGCCTTCCAGTCTCTACTAAGTTCAGTGATGTGGCCTGGAGAGGCCACTCTCCTCGGTCTCAGCCACTAGCACATCCTAGATGCTTAATGAATATTTAGCAAGTAAATGGATGATTTGTATGTTCAATAATTTCAAACTGTAAAATTTTTCTTGAGTCAAGTAGTAACTAAAGCCTAAATTAATGAATTTACAGGAGATTCATCTTCGAAGAAAAAGAGATATTCACGATGACATTTACAGTTAACTTTTGTAGCACACATTTTTTGTATAAACAATCTCTTCTTAAATACATTTTCTCCAAGAGCACTATAATAAACAGATTATTTTACACAACTCAATGTTGGAGGTATTTATATATGTGTATATATTGGAAGCATCTGTATGTATACTTATGTGTATATATTTATACACATATGCATGCATGTATATATCTAAAACATAATGCACATGATGGTGTATAAGCTGTATCTAAAGCACCAGTGAGACACTGTAAACTTCTACTCATTGCCAGAAGGGTTGAGGCCAAGTGCTGAAACCTCCCAGATGGAACGTGTGTGTAAAAAGAACTTCCCCGAAAGCCTTGTGAGTAACACCCTGAAGTCTTTCCGAACACCAAGGATCTGCAGGTGGATGAGAAAGTGGCTACAACACTGTGCCCCTCTCCAACAAGTTGGCCCTCCTTCCCACACACCTGGCACAAGCCTGTTAGAACAGTTTTCCCAACACTGGGCAAGCTCCACAAGATCCAGACAGTGTGGAAAGGTGTCTGACATTTAAAACTATCTAAAGTTTATGGCCAGGGGCTGGTGAGATGGCTCAGTGGTCTAAAGCACCTACTTGGAAAAAGCTTAGCAAAGCACAGGGACC
>NW_004524691.1:3538243-3558610 GCF_000260255.1 Octodon degus | reverse complement strand
CTTCACTGTCTCTTGCCTGCTTGCCATGCACTACTGGCCAGTCTACTTGGATGAAATTCTCACTAAAGTACAAAGATAACCACATATACCACTCAGACCCACTAACCACATTATCTTCTTGGCAAGATCCTTTAGAATTTTTGTTTCACAGATAAAACAGTAATTAAATCCAATTTCACAAACACTGATTGTGAGCATTTTCTCTGTAACCTTATTAACTGAATACAAGGACGTGAATGTGATTTTATACTGCCATCCTATTTTTTTTATTTCACAGAAAGGTCACAACAATCTTTGTCCTATTACTGGTTTTTGGGTTTACTCTTTTGTATATTATATGACTTAGTATTTTCATCTCCTGTGAAAATATCAATAATTCCCTAGAAGTTCTTAGAGGTACACAGAATCATCTAAGGATCTTTTTTTACCACACCCCAAAACAGATTCAGTAGACTTGAAGTGGTGCCTTGAAAAGTACAATTTAACAAGCTAGCAAAAAATAGGGCCAGAAGTGGCCTTAAGAATGCAATTTGGGACATGTAGACCTAAACACTTAGAAGATACAGTTCTGAGATTTTTCTAGATCAGTATTCACAGAAGCTGACCAGCGAAGTCTAGAAAGCGTACTACATTTTGATGGGGAACAACACAACTGAAAGGGGCTGGGGAGATAGTTCAGTAGAATAAGCAAGCGCAAGGGCCTGAGTTCAAGCCTCTGTTCCACAAAAAAAAACAACTGAGTAACAAGCCATTCAGCCCTTATAGGGCTGTTGTCATGCTTACTTTGTCCTATTTTGTCCCCACAGCATCTTGAAGGATGTTACAAATTGATCCTGATTATACCTCTTTGTTTCTTCAGTACCAATAAAGAAACAAGGACTCCAAAAGACTGCCTGGATGTTCATAAGAAACCTGCCATTTGCTATGATCTTTAGTGGTTTCAAAAACCACAGACAGGGGCTGGTGAGATGGCTCAATGGTCTAAAGCACCTACTTAGAACAAGCTTAGCAAAGCACAGGGACCACGGTTCAATCCCCCAGCACCACATGCCAGCCAGCCCCGACCCCTGGTGGGCTGAGCTGGCCACACACACACACACACACACACACACACACACACATAAATAAAATTCCACAGACATTCAGTCTACTGCATGTGGCTCCTTTGACCACCTACCCCCATTTATGCTCCTCTCCCTTTAAAACACATCCTCTGTAATTATGGTTTGTATCTTAGTTACTTTTCTCATTGCTGATATAAAATGCCCAATACCCAAAGTTAAAAGAGGGAAGGTTGGGCTGGAGACATAGCTTGGCAGCACAGATGCCTGCCTGGCAAGTGCAAGGTCCTGAGTTCAATTCCTGGTACAAAGAAAAAGAAAAAAAAAAGGAAAAGATTATTGGCTCACAGTTTGTAGAGGCTTCAGTGCTGACTCGGCTGGCTCCAGGGTAGATGGCATAGCTGACAGGCATCACAGAGGAGAAACAGTTCTTGGTGGGCAGAAGGTTAACAAAGCAAGCAGACAAGGGGCAAGACAAGCCCTCTGTTTGTCCTTTATATTGTATCCACACTACCAGGATTAGGGTGGAGCCAAACCAATGAGTAGGCTGCTGTAGTGATCACCCACCTTTAATTCTAGCATCACTACTACAATTAGCCACCTCTGAACAGCCCCATCCCTGACTGAGGTGTCACAAATGCCTTTACTGCAAAGAGCAGAGGTGCCACAAAGAAGCGACCAGTATGTTTATGGAAAATTTAGATTTGTAGAGAGGATGACCAGCTTTAAGAATGCTCTAAGTTAAATGGTTGCTAATAAAACAAGGAGAACAGTGGCAGTTTTATTGATATTGATTGCCATTTATAACATCCTGAGTTCCTGCTTTCCCTGTGCCCGGCTCTGAACAACAGTACCCACCACAGAACTTCTTGGAAGAGGGGAACTATTTCTCATCACTGAGAGCTCAAATCCAATGTCACCTCAAATGTTCAAGCTTTCCTCAAACCTTAACTGCATGTGTACCCACCAAGTAACTTATTCCCTTCTTCACTTTATCAGAGCCTTTGCCACTGCCTAACAAGATATTTGATTTTATTTCTCATTGTTAGCCTTAATTTTGGCTAACACTTGTTATGGCCTGTATTTGGTCATGGGTGGGGCTTTTCAAAGATATAATGGTGTATGATGCTCAGATAAAGGATGTGTGATTACTAGATTAGTCCATTCATTGGCTTAGCATAGCTCTGTGTGTGGGTAAAGGGAAGTCCCACTCTGGGTGCCAGTGACACCACCCAAAGCCAGGTAGCCTGGAAAGGATACAAGGGAGAGGCAGGCCACTGCAGCTGCAGCTGCTGCTCACTGCTTCACTGTCTCTTGCCTGCTTGCCATGCACTACTTCTCCCCTGTGATGCCTCTCTGCATGCCACCCTGCCTTGGAGCCAGGAGGGTATGGACCGAAACCTCTACAAACTATGGGCTGAAATAAACTTTTCCTATTTTAACTTTGGGTTTTGGGTATTTTGTCTCAGCAATGAGAAAATTAACTAAAACAACACTACACCCCTAATCAAGTGTTTGTCACACAGTATAAAACAACAAAGAGAAAGAACAACCCAAAATAAACTTAATAAAACTTTGTTTACGAAAAGTACATGTTTCATTATTCTTATCCTGAAATGCCCATTAAATGAACAGACCTCTTGTTTGAGGTAGTTACTTGACCCACACTAGAAAATAGAAATGACAGACTATATTCATATCGCCATGGCAGACATTGTTCAGATTTTTCCAAAGCAATAAAAAAATTTCATCTATTTCAAGATGTTACAAAAAGTGAACATAAATGAATAGCAGTACATGTTGTCCTACTCCAAATGGATCCATTCTCTGTGCTGAAATCAGATGCTCTAATATAAATTTGAAGAGTAAACACTACATAGTTGGTAAAAAAAAAAAAAGCATGAAATTCTTTAATTTAGCATTTCTACCTCTGGTATTGAATGGATCTTCCAAGTCTATGGTTATGCACAATCATACACACTCTGCTTGGGTATAAAATTAAGCCATTCATGCAATAAATATTTAGAGATCCCATTATTGTCAGCCACTGTATTATATTCCTAGTGATTCAGTGTGAATAAAGCCAAGACCCTGCCTTTGTGGAGCTCTTTATTTAATGAAAAAGATATTAATCAACAAACTACAAAAGACACGATATAAAAGAAAGCATGTCTGCATATGAAAAGGAAGCTGCTCTGGCCTGAGTTTGGGAAAGGTTTCTCAAAGGAAGCATTTTTAATTAAAATAAATGTGCAATTCGCCTAGGCAAAGATGAGAATGTACAGAAGAGAAAGAGAACGGAAGTACCGCAGAAAGTGAAAATAAGTACAAAAGAGCCGAGTGTACTATATGGCCCTTTGCAGCTTTGTGGAACAGCTTCAGGAAAACATCTTTTGGAACACTGCATTGACTTTTGCTGCCAATCGGCTAAATATACTTAGTTTATTATTATGTACCAAACTATTTCTAAGTAGTTCATGTGTCATAAAGCATAAAAATGTGTATTTTACTTAGATAGTAGCAAAATCAATAATAGGTAATGAACTCACGACATACTAATTTATGCCAAAATTTCAAATTTGTTCTAAACTAATTAGGCTACTCCAATCTAAAGGACAGATTATCGCAAAACAGAAGTGAGGGAGCACAGAAAGCCATGTATCTGGATCAACCTAAGTACTGCTAACCAGAGGCTGCATTCACAACTAATCACTTTTGAAAGTCTCGACGAAGTCTTTCAATACCTTCTTGCTGGGGCTGGTGAGATGGCTCAGTGGTCTAAAGCACCTACTTAGAACAAGCTTAGCAAAGCAAAGCAAGCACGGTTCAATCCCCCAGCACCACATGCCAGCCAGCCCCGCCCCCTGGTGGTCTGAGCTGGCCACACACACACACACACACACACACACAAATAAATAAATAAATAAATAATTAAAAAAAATAAATAAATAAAAATACCTTCTTGCTTTTACATCTGAATTGTGCATTCTTTGGGGGGTAAAGGGAGAAAGGTTAACCAAAGTCACAATTTATAAGCCTACACTTCTAGAGTCTGCTCACTGCACAATTCGCACTTTTGATCACTTGCCAAGTTAATAATGGAAAATAAATGGCTTGATCATTCTGTTACCTTCAACAGTTGTCAATCAAGACGGCCAGCCTCTCATAGAAGGAAAACTTAAAGAGAAGCAAGTCAGATGGAAGTTCATAAAAAGGTGGAAAACTCGTTATTTTACACTGGCTGGAAATCAACTTCTGTTTCAAAAAGGAAAATCTGTAAGTTCTTCCATTTTCTTCTGTATTTGTACTTAAGGTCTTGTTCTTACCAACTAGCTAGATATTGTGTGTTCAGTTTAAAACTCTGGTAATTTTTTTCTCTGTATCTTATAATCTTATAATATTATACTAGTGTTTTGTTACAAATATCCCTTCGTTTACTCTATTAAGTCACCTATTAGTTGGTTCACTGTCCCTCTCCAGTTTATTAGTTGACTTAAATTTTAGAAGCTGGACTATGAAACAACTATTTTATGATCTTGACTCAAATACTATGTTTTGTTTTCTTATGGACAACTACTTAAATTTTTAGTTTGTGATATTGATTTTGATTTTTAAAATAAGTATAAATTATATTTGGAAATGGAACCCCAAGAAAGGGGAGTAGTATACAGAGGGAAGGAATAAAGGCTGATTTATTTTAAGCTCCTTTTAAAGTCAATAAAGTTCAATTTTGTTAAGGAAAGGTATATTTATCTTTCATTCATTTGGTATTCAGCTAATGAGTAGGATAAATTATTAATAGAATTAATCAATATCAATTGAATGTAATTTCCAGTCTGAACTAAAATACTCAGTAAAATCTAGACTCTGATTTTTAAGTAGGATTCCTCTGAAATAGCATTCTATTACAACCAGCAATGCAAAATTATCCCTTTTCATTCATCTCAAAGTAGTTTTTAATCATTAAGTTCTACTCATTCAGGATCAGGGGAATAAGAGCTTCTTGTATAATTCAAAGTATACTTGTAATAACTAGCATTTATTTAATGTTTATTATGTGCCACCCTAGATTGCCTCAAACAATACTCAGATCAATCCTATGAGGCTGGCACTATTATTATAGGCTGTCATTTTACAGATGAGAAATCAGAGGCTCAACAAATTTAACTGGTGTGTTATGGGACTGCACCAGTGAAGTGAGGGAAGGTAAATGTGGAGCTATGCTCAGGCAACGGGACACCACAGCATGTTCCTAAATGAGTATACTACACTACTCCCATGTCCATTCAAACTACAGAGCCAGGGGTAAACTATATTAGTTAGCAACCTCCAAGGAACTAGAGCCAATAGGATAGATAGATAGATTAGATAGATAGATAGATAGATAGATAGATAGATAGATAGATAGATAGAGATAGATAGATAGATAGATAGATAGATAGATAGATAGATAGGGTTTTTACACAAGTTAGCTCATGTAATAACAGAGATTGAGAAGTTCCACAGTACACCATCAGCAACCTGGAGAACCAGGAAAACTAATTGTATACTTCACTTCACTCTGTTGCCAAAAGCTTAGAACTAGGGATAGGAGTGGAAGAGAGGCTAGCATAAATCCTGGGGTCCAAAGGCCGAGGGACCAGGAGATGTGCTGTTAGGCCACAAGATAAGATGTATTAGCTCAAGGAGAGGAAGCAAACTTGTCCTTCCTATGCCTTTCTGTTCTGCCCAAGCCCCCAGTGGACTAGATGGCACCCACCCACACTGGCAAGAGCGGATCTTCTTTAGTCAGTCCACAAATCCAAATGTTAACCTTTTCTGGAAATACCCTCATGGACACATTCAGAAATCAAATTTTTTTACATGTATTTGGTACAGGGTTTCACTATACAGTTCAGACTCATAGTGATCTTCCTGTTTTCAGCCTCCTCAGCACTGGGATTACAGGCATGTGCCACCATACCTGGTCTCGTTGGCTGGCTCAGTGCACCAAGGATCAGGGCTAGAATGGCTTGTCGTGCCAGAGATCAAACCCCAGTCCCTGCACTTGCCTAAGCAGGCACACTAATAGTCCACTGAGCTATCTTGCCAGCCCAATAAATCAATGTTTGTTTTTGTTTTTGTTTTTGTTTTTAGTGGAACCAGAGATTGAATTCAGGCCCTTTCAAGCACTTATTCAACTGAACTATCTCTCCATCCCCCAGAAATCAAATTTTAATAGCTATCTGTGCACCTGTTATTCCATTCAACTTGATACATAAATTTAACCATCATATAAACCAAATTGAAATTAATTAACGAAAGATATTAAAGTAATTAAAGGGTATAGTTTACTCATGTCTTCAACATTCCCAACTTATTTGAATATTTTGCTCAATAGGCATCAATTACGATGCATCTGAAATATGACAACATCTGAGCAGAGCTTTGATTAATAAAACTTTGTTAACTTTCTATTTATTTATTTATTTATTTATTTATTTATTTTGATACAGGGTCTCACTACACAGTTTGGACTCAGAGTGATCCTCCTATCTCAGCCTTCCTAGTGCTGGGATTACAGGCACAAACCACCAGGCCCTGTTCCAGGGCCGGCATGGCATGCGGTACTCAGGATCAAACCCATGACCTTGCATTTGCCAGGCAGGCACATATGCCACTAAGCTATTTCTCCAGCCCTATGTTAACTTTCTAAATGGAACAAGATTTTTGTGATGCTTTGAACTCAAGTTACTTTCTTCATGAGCATTCTGCCATAGAGATGAGCTTTTCTGTAGCAGAAAATCTTTTGGAATGGAAGTACAATAAGACATGAAATTTAAATAAGTATTAAAGATTTAAAGAAATATTTTTGGCATAGGTTCACATGGAAGTGTTTTCTAAATATTTAAATCAACCATTTTTCCCCTGTATTTAGAAAATCAGGAAATAAAGATGTAATGATTTCTCAGATTTCTTAAGACAAAACAGTTAATCTGTAAGAGTATTTTTCAGAACTCAAATAATACCCTGAATACTTCTTAATTCAGGACTTTTAAGTACAGTTTAAAAAATATGCTATTTTAAAATTTGCTGACTTTTTAAAATCTTTATCAGAGAATAATGGTTTGACACGCAGAAATCTAACAGGATCTGGTTCTAATACTGGGAGATAATATAGTTTGAGGGCTACAGCAAAATACCTCAAACCTTCAGGGACACAAATACCAGTCAGTGGTCAGCAGTCCTATTGAATTTTCTTTTAAAATGAAAGAAATATGCATTTTTGAGTGAATATTGTGGCTGAAAGGACTATTGTGGCTGAAAGTAAATTTTTTACTTTGGCATTCCTAAGATCTCCATCTCTGCCACCCAGCTAGGCCACAGTGGCCTTTGTTTTTCTGTTTGTTCTTCTATTAGTTGATCCAGTGGTTCTCTTAGGTTTCTGTGACAACTCTTTTATTTTCTTCATTAGTTCCACCATGTAACCATTTCTACACTGCAAGTTAATTTGAAGACATAAGTTCTTATTACTGTCAAATGTTTAATATAAAACAAATGATATAATGTTCAAATTTTATCCTATATATCCTTTAGAAGAATTTTTTGAGAAATCTATTCAGTACCTGCAGCATTTTAAGTTGCATCAATACCTTCATCATACGTTTAAACAGTTGCACAAACTGCAATTTCTGTTGTATTGTAAATATTAGTACTTTAAAATAAAAAGACAAAAATCTACTCTTTAACAGGGATTATTAGAATAAAACACCTTAGCATTTTTATACATACTATCATGCATGTTTTTAAAAGTTAACTATGCTTTAATAGAAATATTTATAGGTTTTTTGAAATTTTATTAGTTTCATTGTAATAATTTTATTACAATTTCATTGCAATAAAAACATGCATATAAATTTAAATTTGTTTTATCTTCTTGTGATTATTAGCCTCTAAGTATCAAGATTTTTCTGATTGTGGTATCTTTTAAAATGACTATATAATTCATAAAAATCCATTAGTATAAGAGCAAATTTAATAGATAATTATTAAGCATTAAAAAGAAAAAGGCAGACAACCCACTTGGATCATCCTTTTGTCCTTCTCTCAGACAGGAGCTTCCTTTCCCCCAATAAATATATTCTGCTCTTTAAAAAAGAGAGAAAGGCTGGTGAGATGGCTCAGTGGTCTAAATCACCTACTTAGAACAAGCTTAGCAAAAAGCACAGGGACCGCGGTTCAATCCCCCAGCACCACATGCCAGCCAGCCCTGCCCCCTGGTGGGCTGAGCTGACCACCCCACACACACACAATAAATAAAATAAAAAATCTAAATGACTTTTAGAGAGAGAGAGAGAAAAAAAAAATGAGAGAGAGAGAAATGGCACATCTTAATGAATGGGTAGAATAGTTAAGCTGCCTAGGGTGATGGATACTTCCCTGACATTAATGTGTTGAATTGTTGAATTGGTCTGTTTGTTTATTGCTCTTGGGAGCAAGCAATGAACCATAAGAAGTTTGGGGGGTAAGAAGGGTGCCTTCTCATTGCAAAGTGAAAGAGTAGTTGAAAAAAAGAGATATGGGAAAGAATAATTGCCAAGATCTCAATCAGTAGACAAGATATATTCAGGGACCTTAATGACCTAAAATTACTTTAGAGAAGTATTTAATTGCTTTAGAACTATCCACATTAACCTATAGTGGTGACCCTGCTGTTGTAGAGATCCTTAAAGCACTACTTTTATAAAGATAAATGTAAATATTATTTTACAGTGTATTTGTAGACAAAATGTTCTTCTAAAACTGCAGGGATTTCAAAAAGTTTCATCTACTCAAACACTGGAACCCAGTTTATTCAGTTAAGGGCATGGCAAATCCTTTCTCGGAGATAGCACAAAGGAAATGCCAATACTGTACCTCCTATATTATCTGGAATTCTGAGTTACTAGTACTCCAAATTGCACTGTTGTCTTTTTCTCTATTAGTACAGTGTTAATATCAAGAGACAATTTTAAAAACTATGAATTAAGCATTTTCCCAATCTCACTTACAATAATTTTGTATGAAATTAGTACCTTGAATCAATTTACAATACTATAACAAAGCCTTATGTCTTACTCTTTTAGTTGTTCAAATGACTCTTGGACTCTTAGCACCCAGAATAACCAAAGATCTCGAGCGGTAGGAAGTAAAATGATCTGGCTGCCTTGGAAGATCCCCAGTGGCCCCAGACCTGGAGCCAGCTCATGTTCTTTCCTTCCCATGCATTTCAGAAAGATGATCCTGATGAGTCTCCGATAGAGCTCAGCAAAGTGCAGAGTGTGAAAGCAGTGGCCAAGAAACGCAGGGACCGCTCTCTCCCTCGGGCCTTTGAAATCTTCACAGACAATAAAACCTATGTTTTCAAGGCCAAAGATGAGAAGAACGCAGAAGAATGGCTGCAGTGCATCAATGTGGCAGTTGCTCAGGCGAGAGAGAGGGAAAGTAGAGAAGTGACCACATATCTATAGGGATTTGCATTCTGGCTTCACGTGATTATGTGTGGCAGACACTGCCAATGTTAAAAAGAGAGAGAGAAAAATCCTCAAACCACGCTGTTCCCCATAACACCAGTGGAATCCCCAATGAAGAAGGGCCTCAGGCAGCAGGCTTCTCCAAGGAGTTAATTCCCTGACAGCTATCCGAAGCATATAGGGAAGAGGAGCTGGAGTAGCCCCTCAAATGATGAGGGGCCAGGCAGGGAAGGAGCAAATGAAGGGACTTCTGTAGGTGTCATTTAAAACTGTAAGAAAACAAAGGGATACCTGTGTACCTATTCTGAGAAAGGATTGCTATTTCTGATAAAAATCAGTCCTTCAAAGGTATTTTTAAAAAATGCCTGGCTGAAAAAGTTTAATTCATGTACAATGAAGAAAATTACTTGCTTACAGATATTATATAGCATTTATACTCTCAATACAAATGCCATTAACATGTGGTAAAATGACTCTCAAATTGAGTCAGTTATATAATTAAATATCTGTCTTTTACAGCTATGTGTTTAATTATTCTGTTTAGGTTCTTGTAATCTAGTTTAGATAGCTGGATATGTCTCCTACCCAAAACAGTAAGTGTAAGATACCATACACATAGGAAGTAATTTTTAATCTTCCAAATATATGCAATTTCCACTAAACGTAAAGACTTCAAAGTAAAGATTTAACCTTTTCTTCTTTGTATTCAACTTTGTAACATGCCCAAATTAAATTTTTACACATAAATGTTTTAAAGCTATTAAAGACAGAAGGTAGAATCCTAGGGTGACTTCCAACAAGTCCTTCCCTGGTATAAGCTTGCATCACTTGAGTGCCAGGATCTGAGACTTGCCTGTAGCCAAGAGAAGCTGATCAATGCAATGGGAGAGTCTTTCCCATTATTGTGCTGTTATAGCAAAAGGTAATTAAGGTTCCCAATCAGCTGACTTTGAATAAATCAAAGAGATAGCATCTGAAGAGGCCTGAATTCACTAAGCAAGCTCTTTAAAAGGGAGTAAGCAAGTCAGAATCTCTCCCACTGTCTAAAAATTTGTCTTTGACAAAGGTGCCAAACACTTTCACTGGAAAAAAGATAGCCTCTTTAAAAAATGGTGCTGGAAAAACTGGCTTTGCATATGCCAAAGATTAAAATTGAATTCTTCTCTTTCACCATTCACTAAACTAAATTCAAAATTCACCGAATATTTAAATATTAAAGAAGAAACATTAAATATGCTGTAAGATATAACAGGTAAAACTCTTGAAGATACTGGTGTAGACAAAGACTGTGAATACAACCTTGCATGCATGGAAACTATCGTGAAGAATCAATAGCTGAGATCTCATCTTATTAAACAAGTTTTTCACAGTAAGAGAGAATATCAGAGTAAAAAGACAACCCACAATGTGGGAAAAAAATATTTGCTAGCTATTCCTCAGACAAAGGATTACTATCGAGATCATAAAAAACAACTCAAAAAGCCAGACTCTCAAATTTAAAGACTCAGTCCAAAAATTAGAATCTAAGATGAATACACACTTCTCAGATGAAGAAAAACAAACAGCAAGTAAATATATGAAAAAAATGTTCAACATCATTGGTCATTTGAGAGACGCAAACTAAAGCAACACTGAGAATCCATCTCACCCCATAAAGAAAGGCTATTGTCAATAAATCCACTGATAACAAATGCTGGAGGGGCTGGGGGGGAGGGAGCCTTCTCCACCGCTGAAGTGAGTATAGATCAGTGCAACTACTGTAGAAATCAGTGTGAAGACTCCTTAAAAAAAAATAACATTAGAGGTCTCATTTGACCCAGCTATCTCTCCTCTGAGTATCTTCCCAGAAAAAGAAGACATCATACCATAGCAGTATATGTGCACCCAAGTTTATAGCAGCACAATTCATAAATAAATAAATCTTGGAAACAACCCAAACGCCCATCAAACAAGGAATGGGGAAAAAAAATTGGTCTTTTCATATAATGGAATACTACTCAGCTATAAAGAAGAATAAACCGGAGACTTCTATAGGTAACTTGATGCAGCATGAGACCATACTCCTAAGTGAAATATACCAGATTCACAGCTGTATATATAGCATTATGTCCCTGGTATGAGAAGCTGAAAGAGTAAATAAGATCTAAAATGTACAACAGATATTGTAAAGTGGGAAGAAACTGCTCAAAATAAAAAAGAAACTGGGATGGAACAAAGGAGAAGGAAAGAATGGAATGGCAAAAAATAATAAAAATAATGAATAAATAAATATATGATAGTTGAGACAATTATACCACTAATTTTACAGGTCATTGAAAAGAAGCCTATGCTAATATGTTTGCACAATTAAATTCCTGTATCTTGTCCTCGGAGTAACTAATTTAAAGATAACAATATTCATTGTATTAAACATTGTTACTCTTTTATTATCCTGTTTTGAAATTTTGTTTTATTTTTTCTCTTCAAAATAAAAACTTTTTAAAAACATTGTTACTCTTTTATTATCCTGTTTTGAAATTCTGTTTTATTTTTTTCTCTTCAAAATAAAAATTTTTTAAAGTCATACTGCCATAAGTTCTAAGCTGCAAGGAAATGAATTTTGCCAGCAACCACTGAGCTATATCCCCAGCCCTCCATGTGATCTTACAAGATACCTCCAAGTCTCAGATAGGAGCCCACCCCCAGCTGCCATCTTGACTGCAGCTCTGTGGAAACCCTGAGCAGAGGACTCCACTGAGCCATGCCTGTACTCTTGCACTACAGAAACTTCGAGATAATATGCTGCTTTACACAACTAAAGGTATGTAATTTGATTTGATTGATAACTATAAAAGCTCACTTGAAATATATAAAGGGTCTAAACTTCCCTTGAAATGTATTTATTATGTAGTGTAGTATAGAAGCCTGGGGATGGTTACAGTCAATACTCTGACTCTTGTTAATTTACTGGGAAAGGAAATGTAAAAGGAATCATGGTTGAGAAAAAAAACTTAATTTTATTTTAACAGGTAAAGTTTGAGGGTATTGTGAATCACAGTAGTTATTATACATTGGGAATAGAATTCTGGAGGCAGAAGTTGAAGACATTGGGTATATAAGTAGTTGGGAAAGATATAGAATTAGAAGATATTACCTAGGAAGACTAAAAAACTAAAGACTTGGTAAGGATCTCTGGGAGTGCAAAGGACCCTGACGTAACTAAAGTCATGATAGATTACCTGATTGATGTTCAGAGATGATACAAACTGGGCACACGATGTCACAAAATCCAAATTAATAGGTATTTCCCAGAAAAGGAGAAAGGTCAACAATTTGTAACTCTTGACTTTCACAATTAGACAGCAACTAACGTCATTAGTAAGAACAATTTCACTAGCATGATGGAGTAAAAGTCACATTTCAGCAGAATGAAGAGTCAATAGGAGGATAAGGAATTTGAAGCAACAATGGACCAGCATTTCCAGCAAGTGGGACTAAGATGAAAGGGTGAAGAAGGTTATGTGTTTTCTTATTTGTTTTTTGTTTTTTTTGTTTTGTTTTGTTTTGTCTTGTTTTGGTTTTTTTTTGGTGGAACCGGGGATTGAACTCAGATCCTTGTGTTTGCCAGTCAAGCGCTTATCCTTCTGAGCCATCTCCCTGGCCCCCTTTCTTATTTGTTTTTAAGATGAACACTCTTAACAAAAGAGAAAGGAGGGGCTATCGCTGCTTGAACAAAGTTTGCTGACATAATAGAAAAAGACTAAACTCCCTATAATTGGCAGCAATCTATGGAACACCTCCTAAGCAACTGGTATAATACATGACATGGAGATTCAAAAATAAGAAGCCAACTGTCTCTCTTCAAGAAATTCAAAGTTGCAGTGAAGGAGATACACATGTACAACAAAAATGAAAACACACAAGAAAAAGTTAATGTGGCAATTCCTTAGCTTGTAATCAAAACTGACTTTAAACTCAGATTGGCTCCCTCCTTGTTTCACAGAGGTGTTGAGAAAGGAGCTAGCCTTAAAGGGTTAGCAGGAACACTGTGGACAAACAAGGAACAAACAATCAGTAGGGGGAACCAGGCCACAGATACGAAAAAGGGAGAAGATGCATTTGCAAAACAGAAAGTCCTCAAGATGCTGAGGAACCACCAACAGTTTTTGAGCAGATTTGTGTTTTTGTGTTTATGTTTAGAAAGATAACATTGACAGTGGTATAAGGAATGGATTGTATGATAACCAAAAGTTACACAGGGAGACCTTTGGGAGGTTCCTCTAAGGTGGGGAGGACTTGATATCGTAGCATAAGTGATAGAGAAAAGTAGTGCTATGGTTTGGCCATAGATTGAATATATCCCCTAGTAGTTCATATATTGAAAGTTGGGTCCCCAGGATGGTAATACAGAGAGGTGGTATGGAGCCTTTAACAGATGCTGCCAGTGGAGAATGATTAGATTCTTTGGAAGAATTGATCTAGTCCTTTGGGGACCTTGGTTAGTTTTTTAAAAAGCAATGTTAACAAAAGAGCAAGCCACACTGGTTCCAGTTTGCTATATCCTCTCCTTTTCACACAGACACACACACACACACACACACACACACACACACACACTGTGATACCATCTGCCATGAGGTTCTCATCAGAGTTAATCCCACTTGTAAAATGCTGAGTCCTTAAGAGGGAGCCATTGAACCCCCAGGACTTGAAATAAATAATTTTTTTCTTTACAAAGTTACATATCCATACACATTGAATTACAAAAATGGAAAATGAATCAATCCAAATGGACAGAGGAAAAACTACTAATTTAGTAAAATTCAATGGGATACAGGTGATCAGATGGAGCCAAAATACAGAAAGGAGATGCTTCCTTGGGAACCTGTATGAATGGTGGTGGCAGTCAGTGAAGTAGAAAATTAAGACCAGCAGGTAGAAAGGAGGTAGGTGGTAAATTTATTGTTTGTTTCTTCTGTATACAAGAGAATGATTGTTTTCATTGTATCGTTTAACTGATAAATAAAAATCATGTTCATGAATGGAATGCCATGTGACATTTTAATACATGTGTACATTGTGTAATCCAGTTGAACATAACTATTAACTCCAATATTTATTACCATTATGTAAAACAAAATTCAAAATCTTGTCTAGCTTTTCCAGATGTACAGTACAGAATCAATATCTATACTCACTTTTCCAGACAATTGCATAATGGCACTTCTTCATCATATCTAACTATAACTTAGTACCCATTGATCAACCTTTCCCAGTGGATTTAATTTTGATGTTTATATACAAAGAACTCATCTGGGACTAGAGTAACATCTCTTCATCTGAAGTTACGCAGGAAGAGAGTGAGAATAGGTATCTTTGCAAATGATTCCCTAAATATTGTTTTTAAATCTACCATCCTATTATTAAGATCCAGTAAATAACTTAGTTGTTTTCATTAATTAGGAAAAACTACTTTTAAAAAATAGTCACAAAACATTAGGTACATTGCATTAGTTAGCGATTTCAATGGCAGCAATGCATTCAGATCTTCCCTAGTAAGAGTTTGCAGGCTAACAAGGGCAATGTATTGATTTTTTCCCCCACTGAATGTTTACTCCATGAAAGAAGATAATAGCCCTGCCAGCTCAATTTGGGGAAATAGAATAATTTTATTTATTACAAACTCTTTGTGATTTATTTAACTGTAAGCCCCTAATTTAAAGCACAATTGTCAGTGCCTTTGAAACAAATCAAAAAGAAATAATGTTGTAAAATATAACAAATAATTTCTATGGTTTTATTACACAAAGCAGTAATAAAAACACAAGAAAATTCTCCTCCTACATTCAGAACCACACTGGGAATTTCGAAATTATCAGCTTCCTGTGGTTATCTCTGGCACTTGCACTCTTACTGCCAGAGGCTTACCACAGAGGGGCTATACCCAAAAAAAAAAAAAAAAAAAAAAAAAAAAAAAAAGCCATATTTTATCCTGACATAAGGAAAAATCATTGTTTCAAACATGCTTAAACTTTAAAAAATGTTGCTTCGGACCAAAACTCAGGCACGCCATGTGAGTGAGACCCACTATTGCCCCCTGGGGACCCTTCCACCACTCTGGAGCCCCACCCCCAAGCCTGCCCAATGAGTGAGGACTTCTGTGATGCTCTTGGAACCTGCAGATTCTGCCTAAGCCCAGGCCCAGCTACTGTGTGGGAGAGCTTCTGTGCTCCCCTGTGCCCCCTGGGCCATGGGCACAACAGAGGGGCACCACAGGTTCAGTGTTGTGCCAGAAGGGCACAACAGGTTGATCTCCAAGGGCTGCAGCAAGAAGAAGCTGAACACAACAGCCAGACCCAAGCCAGGGAAAACTGGATAAACTCAAAATTAATAGATTTGTACCCAAATTTCAGTAGGTGCTAAGCTTATAACTTCACAAAAGCTCTACACCAAAGGTCAGAGGTCAGTGCTATACAAAATGATAAAGACAAGGAGCAAAATGCAATCTCAGGCCTCGAGCCCACTCAGAACAAGTGCAGAGGACACTAGCTCAGCTGAAATGCATGAATTAATAACATTGGAAATAAATAAACAACAGAAGAAAGGTATAGAGGAACTCAGAGCAGAATCAATTTTTTTTTTAATTTTATTTATTTATTTGTGTGTATGTGTGTGGTGTGTATGTGTGGTGTGTGTGTGTGTGTGGCCAGCTCAGCCCACCAGGGGGCGGGGCTGGTTGGCATGTGGTGCTGGGGGATTGAACCGTGGTCCCTTTGCTTTGCTAAGCTTGTTCTAAGTAGGTGCTTTAGACTACTGATCCATCTCACCAGCCCCCAGAATCAATTTCTAAAATAAAAGAAATCTCTAAATTCATAGCATCTGAAGTAAAGAATCAAATACAGAAACATATGGAGGAAACCCAATCTGAAAAAAACTCTACAGTAAAAGAATTGATAACTGCTTATAAAGAAGACATTGACTTTAAAAAATAGAGATTAGAAAAATGATGGATTCCTTAAATGAGCAATACAGGAAGGAAATAGATCACATGAAGCAGAGTCAAAGAGATATAGGGAACTTAAAATCTCAATCACAAGCTTGCAAAACCATTTCAGTGAAAGTGAAGATAGAGTTTCAGATCTTGAAGACGCTGGTGCAGCTAGTGAAAAGGTAAGAAAGGATCTCTTAAAAACAACTAGGATGCAGGAAAAAATAATCCATCACCTGCAAGATGATGCAAAGATGAACAATGTGAGACTAATAGGCACAAATGAGAAAGAAGGAGTCAATACAAATGATATAAAAAGAATACGGGCAGAAGTAATAGCAGAAAACTTCCCAAATATGAGGAAACAATCTGACATTCAGGTAACTGAAGCATACAGAATGCCAAATAACTTAAACCCAATTAAAAACACACCGAGACATATAATAGTCAAAATCCTAGAAATTCAGCACAAGAATAATATACTGAAAGCCACTAGAGAAAAGAAGCAGATCATATTCAAAGGAAAACCCATCAGAATTAAGGCCGACTTCTCTTCACAAACCATGAAGGCAAGAAGAACATGGAGCAGGGTACTTCAAGTCCTCTATGAAAACAAATTCCAGCCCAGACTACTATTCCCTGCAAAACTCTCTTTCAAGTTTGATGGAGAAGTGAAATATTTTCATGAAAAAGAACAACTAAAAAATTTCATGATGACAAAGCCAACCCTACACAGACTACTGCTAGATGTTCTAGAGAGGGACCAAAATGATCAGAACACCATGAACGAGAACAAAAGGAACCCACTAAATAGGGCAAACAAACACAAGACAAAAAAGGACTAAACAACAGCAGGTAAATAACATGTCAGTCATAAGCCAACACATCTCAATTACAGTCATCAATGTAAATGGACTCAATTCACCAATTAAGAGAAATTGACAGGCACAGTGGATTGGGAAACAAAATCCAACAATATGCTGTATACAAGAAACACACTTAACTCATAACGAAATTCATAGGCTGAAAATCAAAGGATGCAAAACAATACTACATCCCCCAGCAACTCAGAAAAAAGCAGGGATAGCAATCCTATTCTCAGACAGTCTCAACTTCAAACCAAGAATGATCAAATGAAATAAAGAAGGCCACTATGTACTGGTTAGGGGAAAAATTCAAGAGGAAGTGGTAATAAACCTAAATATCTATGCACCAAACATAGGAGCACACAGTAATATAAGACAAATCTTAATGCACATGAAAAATCTAATATCCAATACCACAACCTTAACAGGAGACCTTAACACCCCCTTATCCCAAAAACATAGGTCAACTAGACAAAACATTAGCAAAGAAGTAGTAGTACTGAATCAAAACTTGGAACAAATGGGCTTGGTACACATATACAGAGTGTTACACCAATGACAGTTGAATACATAATTTTTTTCATATGCCCATGGGCCATTTTCTAAAATAGACCACATACTAGTACATAGGTCATGCTTAAGTATATGCAAGAAAACAGAAATTATCCCATGCATATTATCTGACCACAGTGCAGTGAAACTGGAAATAAATGGCAAGAGAAACTGGAAAAAACCCTACTTGGAAATTAAACAACACCCTACTCAGAAATCAATGGGTCACAGATGAAATTAAACAAGAAATTCAACAATATAAGAGCAATTCAGTGAAAATTCAACCACAAATTATCAGAATTTATGGGATGTGATGAAAGCAGTTCTCAGAGGGAAATTCATAACTGTGAACTCAAACATTAGAAAACAGAGCAGGAACAAATAAACACCCTAATGCTGCACCTCCAACATCTAGAAAAGGAAGAGCAGACCAAACCCAGAGCCCAAAGATGGGAAGAAATCATAAAGATTAGAGCAGAAATTAATTAAATTGAAACGAAGAAAACAGTTCAAAGAATTAACAAAGCAAAAAGCCAGTTCATTGAAAGACTAAAAATAATCTATAAGCCCCTAGCTAACCTCATCAAAAAGAGGAAAGAAAAAATTCAAATACAAGCAATAAGGAATGCAAAGGGTATAATCACCAGAGACACTGAAAATTCAGAAGATTATCAGTAGCTACTTTGAGAATCCTTACACTCACAGAAGACACAGATGAAAGGGACATGTCCCTAGAAAGGTACAAATTACCACAACTGAATCGACAAGATATAACCACTCTCAATGACCCAATAACAGTCAATGAAACACAAAAAGTAATAAAAAAAATCTGCCAACAAAGAAAAGTCCTGGTCCTGATGGATTCACAGCTGAATTCTACAAGAAATTTACAGAAGATATAATCCCTATACTCCTCAGACTCTTCAATGAAATTGAAAAGGAAGCAATCCTCCCAAAATCATTCCTGGAAGCAAGTATTACATTGATACCAAAACCAGGGAAAGCCACAACAAAAAAAGAGAACTAGAGGCCAATCTCCCTCATGAACATAGATGCAAAAATCCTCAATAAAATCCTAGCAAATAGAATACAGCAAATCATCAAGAAAATCATACACCATGACCAGGTAGAATTCATCCCAGGGATGCAAGAATGGGTCAATATTCAAAAATCTATCAATGTAATACACTATGTCAATAGAGCAAAATCTAAAAACCACATGAGCATTTTAATTGATGTAGAAAAGGCTTTTGACAAAGTCCAACATTCATTCATGTTCAAAGTCCTACAGAAAATTGCAATAGAAGGCCTCTACTCCAATTGGATAAAAATCATCTATGACAACCCAATGGCTAATATAATTCTAAATGGGGAAAAACTGAAATCTTTTACTCTCAGATCTGGTGCAAGACAAGGGTGTCCTCTATCTCCCCTCCTATTCAATATACTTCTGGAATCATTAGCTAGAGCCATTAGACAAGAGGGAGAAATAAAAGGAATGAGAAAAGATTAATAATTAAAAAGAAGAATTTTAATTATTATTATTTGCAAATGACATGATACTGCACTTGGAAGACCCAAAAAACTCTACCAAGAAGCTACTAGAATTGATACACAAATTCAGCAGCAAAGCATGATACAAAGTCATTACCCAAAAGTCAATAGCATTCCTCTACACAGGCAAGAAACACACTGAGAGGAAAATTAGAGAAACAATACCACTTTCAATAGCACCACGGAAAATGAAATACCTTGGAATTCATCTAACTAAAGAAGTCAAAGATCTTTTCAAGGAAAATTACAGTACTCTGAAAAAAGAGACTGTAGAGGATTTCAGAAAATGGAAAGATATTCCCTGCTTCTGGATAGGAAGAACCAACATCGTGAAGATGGCCATACTCCCAAAATTGTTGTACAAATTTAATGCAATCAAAAAAATTTTAATGCAATCCCTATCAAACTACCACCAACATACCTCCCAGACCTAGAGAAATTGTTCCTAAAATTTATTTGGAACCAGAAAAGACCTAGAATAGCAAAGACAATTCTGGCCAACAAAGACAAGGCAGGAAACATTACAATTTCTGACTTGAAATTATACTAAAAAGCTACTGTGATAAAATCAGCATAGTAATGACAAAGAAATAGACCTGAGGATCAATGGAGTAGATTAGAAGACGCTGAAGCCCCTACAAACACACTCAGCCTCCTGATCTTCGACAAAGGGGCCAAACACTCTTACTGGAAGAAAGATTGCCTCTTTAACAAATGGTGCTGGAAAAACTGGCTCTCTACATGCCAAAAACTAAAACTTGTCCCAGGTCTATTACCATGCACTAAGCTAAAGTCAAAATGGATTAAAGATCTAAACATTAAAACAGAAACATTAAATCTCCTGGAAGAGAAAGTAGGAGGAACTCTTGAAGACA
>NW_004524691.1:3532576-3538143 GCF_000260255.1 Octodon degus | reverse complement strand
TAAGCTAAAGTCAAAATGGATTAAAGATCTAAACATTAAAACAGAAACATTAAATCTCCTGGAAGAGAAAGTAGGAGGAACTCTTGAAGACAGAGGGGTATGCAAAGAGTTCATGAACAAAAGTCAAATCACATGGGTAATACTTGAAAGAATTAACAACTGGGACCAACTCTTATTGAGAAGTTTTTGCACATCAAAAGAAATTACCAACAAAATGAAAAGACAACCCTCAATTTCAAAAAATCTTAACTAATAAGCACTCAGACAAAGGTCTGCTCTCTAGAATTTATAAAGAACTAAAATACATTAGGGCCCTTAAATTTAAAGACCCAATCCAGAAATGGGCATCCGAGATGAACACATGCTTCTCAGAGGATGAAATTAAAGAAACAAATAAATATATTTTAAAAATGCTCCAAATCTCTAGACATCTGTGAAATGCAAATTAAAACATCACTGAGATGCCATCTCACCCCAGAAAGAATGACTATCATAAAGAAATCAACCAACAGCAAATTTTGGAGAGGCTGTGAGGAAAAGGGAACCCTTTTCCACTGCTGGTGGGAATGTAGTGAAGTTAAACCCAACTGCATATGTTGTGGGTAATAATAAGCTTCTCTTCTGGAGGGTTAATACCCTAAGTTTGCAGACAAAAATTAGAGAAATAGAAGGGCTTCAAGCACAGCGAATACTTTTTTTTTTTTTTTTTTTTTTTTTTTGTGGAACCAGGGATTGAACTCAGGCCCTTGCGCTTTCCAGGGAAGCACTTATTCCACTGAGCCATCTCCTTGGCCCCAACACAGCCAACATTTTGACCATAGCCTTTCAAGGTCAGTGAAGACTCAGGACATAGGAGAACCTATATGCTAACATCATATAACTCAGGTGTGTCCCAAATTTTCTGATGAAGGACTATTATGGAGGCACAGAGCAACATGATTGAGGTAGAGTGTGCCTAAGGAGAGTCACCTGGAGAGGAAATATTTTCTCAGGCCTATCACAGAGAGCAAATTGGTCAAGAAATGGCTGTGACTCATCCACATGGCTGAAAATGACAAAGGATCTACAAAGTGTGGTACAGGGTTAGAGGATAAATCCCAAGAGTACTTGACTGACCTTATCAGATACAAAAGTTACATTTCTTGTTACATAGGTCTTGCTTTATCTTGGTCTTAACCATCCAGTAGAAAAGTATAAAAACGAGGTATATAAAGTAAAGCTATATTAATATGCTGAGCTATGAAAGGCTCAACTCAACAACTTCTGTGGATAACCCACTACTGTTGTGGACTGCTAGACTGTTGAATTGTTTTGCTGAATTCACGTACTTATAGTATTTAGTTGCCAATGGCATTCCCATTTCTGACAGGACTAAACATAAAAAGGGGATACAAAAGGAGAACCATTTTGTATCTGTATATGCAGAATAGTTAGGATAGATATACAGCTACTTTCGCTTAATTCAATGAGAAGAAAGATTTTTACTAATAGTGTTTGGACAGGATATCCCGTCTGCATCTTGTACTATGGATAACCACTAAGAAGATAACAATGTACAATGTATTAATTGTTGAAACTGTCCTATTAATTAGTTTTGAAACTGTCTCATTGCTATTTGTTTCTCAATAAAATAGAACAAAATAAAAAACTTTTTAAAATGTTGATGTGAGTAAAATTAGAATTATAGATAGAAATCTAAATGATTTTCATTTTATTCATTCTGATTCCTTTTCTCTTCCAGATAAGCTTGGATACAAATATTTATGTATGAGAATCTCATTTGGTTATTTCTTTTTTTTTTTTTTATTTTCTTAGTACAACGTAATACATAATAATTGCATTTATTGTGGTAAATTAATACATGCATGTAACATATCTCAATTCTTGTTTTCCTCTTCCACTGAGAGAAACCACTTTGAAGTCATGCTAAGCAGGCTTTAAAATTCACCAATTATGAGTGTGTCCCAGACCTATGTAACTTCAAAGAGCCAGCAGCTGGTGGGCAGAAAATAGAACTCTTATGCCAGTTATCACAGTAGAGACCTATAATGGTCTGTGGCACAGTGACCCTTCTGAAGGCAAGATAACACTGCAGGTGAGGGCACTAAATCTCACTCAGAATGCAGGACAATACTGCCAACCTTAGATAGCAAACAGTTCTGTCACTAAGTAAAGATTAACTGCTTGGAATTTCTTTGTTCTACTTTATCAAGGCCTTGCTCACTTTTGCACCCCTTTTAGGCTCAGATATTCTAGTCTTTGTTTCTCAAAATCGCCTACTTTTCATAAGTATCTACAGGCCTATTTGCTGTGATAACTTATTCTCAGCTATAAACAAAGATGATATGATTAAGGAAGCACTGCTTGTTTAAAAAAATATATAAAATGAGAGAATATCATATGTGAGCTAAATTCAAGATGCAAGGCACTAAAAGAAGTATGTTGTCTTAAATGCCCTTACAAGGATTTCCAGTTCTTCAAAATCTAATTTTTAGGTGAAAAACCAAGAAGTTATCTTATTCTACAGTGAAACACCTTGCCTCATAGTAATGTCAGTGTATAGAATTTTGGGACCATTCCTCCCCAATTCTGCTCCTGACAGGCAAAGAAGGTACAAAATAAGGAAGATGTCTACTGGGGAGGCAAAGTCTCAGAGGAAAATGGCACAGGCTGTGGGCATGGATATGTGAAAATTCAAGTTCTCAATCTACCAAAATTAAGTAACCAACATAACCAAGTTACTCATGCTTTATCTTTAGTTTCAGCATAACACTATCTATAGAACAGAATTGACATGAAGCACACCATGGAAAAGCACTCAACAGAGTCTTTACCTAAATAGATGCCTGAAAAGTCACTCGTTTTTTAATTTACCATTGAGAAAAAATCTTTCCAAAAAAACTATGCTCTAATCTTAATTTTTAGCTCTAAGTACTGTTAATTCTTCAAAACATCATTTATCTATTCCGATGAACTCAGCAGTTTTTGTTGCACGTGGCTTCATGTGGGATAAATAATTCTTCTGTTTTTATTTCAAATCAAGAAAATGAAACATGGTTTTATCAATAGTTAATGCCTGTCTTAGATAAAACATTCAGTGGCTGCCTTGCAAGACCGCATGGAACCATGGTCCCTCCTACAATGATGGCTCTTTAGTTTGTTAGACTTTCGTTTCACTCCTGTTTTTGTGCTTTTCTGTGAACACCTTAACTTTCTGTTATGACTTATTAAACAAGTCCAGCCAAATAACTCAGCGTATTAAAGCGCCTGCAAGCAGGTGCAGGGACCAGGGGATTAGATCCCCAGCCCTGACTGCCAGCCTCCCCCCACCCCAGGGTGTGCTGAGATGGCAATTGAGACTGGGCGTGGTGGCATGCATCTGTAATCCCAGCTCTTGGGAGGCTGTAAACAGGCGGATCACTACGAGTCTGATCTAGTAGTGAGACCCTGAACACCCTGTAGACCCTTCAGAGAGAGACTTATTAAGTAGCAATCACCACATGCAGTGTATCCATCCATATATCGAGATCCAAGTAACAACACAAAAGAGTGAAAACCAAGTTTGCACAATACTAGGCATGACAAATACCTAATCACAGACATTTCTGGTAGATAATTATAAATCATCATCCTTGTAAAGGATATACAATTTCACAAATGTTAAAATGTAGGGAACAAAGTACAAATCAACTTTTTCTGGGAAACAC
This sequence comes from Octodon degus, assembly GCF_000260255.1. NCBI lineage: Eukaryota > Metazoa > Chordata > Mammalia > Rodentia > Octodontidae > Octodon > Octodon degus. The sequence goes on along the minus strand of NW_004524691.1, from coordinate 3,534,436 downwards.
CAAATGGCGGATGACGCCGGTGCAGCGGGAGGGGCCGGAGGGGGGGGGCACACATGGGAGTCCGTGGTGGCTTCCAAAGAGGCTTCAGCAGTGGCCTTCGAGGTCGCAGGTGTGGCAAAGGCAGAGGCTAGGGCCCCGGCCGAGACCACAGGGCTCACAGTGGTAAGACCAAGGACAAAGAGTGGATTCCTGTCACCAAGCTGGGCCGTCTGGTCAAATACATGAAGATCAAGTCCCTGGTGGAAATTTACCTTCTTTCCTTACCCATCAAGGAATCCGAGATTATTGACTTTTTCCTGGGCACATCCCTCAAGGATGAAGTTTTGAAGAATATGCCTGTGCAGAAGGAAATTCGTGCTGGCCAGCAGACTAGGTTCAAAGCTTTTGTCGCCATTGGGGACTACAATGGTCATGTTGGCCTGGGTGTAAAGTGTTCCAAGGAAGTAGCCACTACCGTTCATGGGGCAGTTATCCTGGTCAAGCTCTCCATTGTCCCCATGAGGAGAGGCTACTGGGGAAACAAGATCAGCAAGCCTCACACTGTTTCTTGCAAAGTGAGGGGCCGCTGTGGTTCTGTGTTGGTGCGTCTGATCCCTGCCCCCAGAGGCAAAGGCATCATCTCAGCCCCTGTGCCCAAGAAGCTGCTGATGATGGCTGGTATTGATGACTGCTACACCTCTGCTAGGGGCTGCACTGCTACTTTGGGCAGCTTTGCTAAGGCCACCTTTGATGCCATCTCCAAGACCTACAACTATCTGACCCCTGACCTCGGGAAAGAGACTATGTTCACTAAGTCTCCCTATCAGGAATTCACTAACCATCTTGTGAAAACCCACACCGGATTCTCTGTCCAGGGGACTCAAGCTCCAGCAGTAGCTACAACATAGAGGGTTTTTACACAAAAATAAAATGAATTAAGTCTGTAAAAAAAAAAAAAAAAAAAAAGTACATATCAAGGAGCCAAGGGAAGTTTTACACAATGTTATTTCACAATTATCAAAATTTAATGTTAATTTTTTTGGAAATAAAGCATATTGAGAAAGTACAAACATTTTAAGATAATGTTTAAGGGCTGGTGAGATGGTTCAGTGGTCTAAAGCACCTACTTAGAACAAGTTTAGCAAAGCACAGGGACTGCGGTTCGATCCCCCAGCACTACATGCCAGCCAGCCCCGCTCCTAGGTGTTGTCCCTGGGCCACACACACACACACAATAAATAAATAAATAAATAAATTTTAAAAAAAAGATAATGTTTAAAATATTTCCCATGCATCCATTCTTACAGACATGAGATCAGCTGTTCTTGTGGTTGATTGTCCTCTTCTTTAATACAAATGGGGACTGCTAATGTCTACATACAAGCCCACCTTTTTTATGCCTCTATATAAGATTCCTATGCTATCTTTTATCCAATTCCTCTTCACTAGAGAATCTGGGTAGAAAATGGGTCAAAATGGCAGAGGTGGAGACAGAGTGACCAGGGTGTGGTTTTTTGTCCACTATTTTTTTTTTTTTTTTTTTTTTTGGCAGAACCTTGGATTGAACTCAGGCCCTTATGCTTGCCGAGCAAGTGCTTATTCTACTGAGCCATCTCCCCGGCCCCTTTCGTCCACTATTACAGACCAGGGAAACTAGGGGTAATTTTAGGATGGTGCCTGAAGAGAAGTTTCCAATCCCATAAAAGGAATATTTCCAGAAGAGAACTTGAAAGTCAACCATAACAAAGGCAAAGTAAAGAGGCATGGCTGGAGCCAAGTGGGAAGTTGGAGAACCAGGTAAGAGCAGAGGGAGGGGCTGGTGAGATGGCTCAGTGGTCTAAAGCACCTACTTGGAACAAGCTTGGCAAAGCACAGAGACCG
>NW_004524691.1:3514033-3529766 GCF_000260255.1 Octodon degus | reverse complement strand
TTGCTAAGCTTGTTCTAAGTAGGTGCTTTAGACCACTGAGCCATCCTTCCAGCCCCTGAAGACTCTGTTGAATGGGCTTTGATGAAACACAATTTCATTTCCTCATGTACATCTTTACTACTAGATTTTGCAAGAATTGGCGCAACTGCAACCAGCTCTGGTGGAAGTGTTAGCACTGGTCATGCCATGAAAGTCTTGGTAGAGCATGTTCCATATCACGTACTTCTCATTCTCCACCCCAACCCTAGCAGATACGGAACTTGTTTACTTCAAAGAAAAGTGTTCTGGGGGGGAAAAAAAAAAAAAAAAATATATATATATATATATATATATTTCTAGTATAATACTAGATTTTCTAAAATACTAGAAATTCTGAAACTTTCTTGCACATTTGTCTACAAAATGATAATCAGATACATTGTGTTTACATAGTACTTTTTATATTTTTTAAAGCATACGTCAAATAGAAAGAAATGCACTCCTCTTTCAGTCAAAAAAATGAATTCTCTTTAGTACTGAGAGTCTAGAGGAAGTATAAAGTTCTCAAATAATGTGAAAGTATAAAGTACTCAGACAAATAGCAGACTTGTTCATTTACAGGAATAACAGTGCTTCGTGAGACTTCTTAGAAGCTAAAGGACATTACTATAAATTCAAAATTTTTAATTATTTTTGAATTCCTTGGTATCTTGTCACACTTTTTAAGTACCAGTCTATTCATGCTAGTATAATATCTGTAGTATAAAGGCATCAAATATACTTTTACATGTTTTGATAACAAAATAATTGTTTTCACACGTGCTTTGTAGAAATCACTGTTATTGCTCTTTATCTTGCATTAGATTTCCTGAATCTCAGATCTCTCCCCAACCCCCTTGGTGGTGAGCACACATAATCAAAAGAGATTTTATGTGTGTTCCACTATGCCTAATAGGGACTCACTCTTATGCACTAAATTTCCTTTGGGAATATTCTGTTTCCTCTTAATTCATAGCTATTGTAACATTAAGGAAATGATCTGGATTTTCTTTTAGAAGAGAAAAACAATGAGTGTGCTCATCAAATTAGCTCATAAACCCACAAATCAGAATAAGGCCTATCTTTTCTTCTTTTTTCTTTTTTTTTTTTTTTTTTTTTTTTTTTTTTGCGGAACTGGGGATTGAACTCATGCCCTTGCGCTTGCCAGGGAAGCGCTTATTCCACTGAGCCATCTCCCCAGCCCCAAGGCCTATCTTTTCAATTGAGCCAAAACCACAGTTTGCTCATACCTATCTTGGAAAATTAACTGGAAGCCTGAGGATATGCATACCTTGTATACTAGTTTGGAAACATTTTAATCAGAACTTATTCAGGTATCTGTTATGGTTTGTATCTAGTTGTCCCCCCAAGCCTCACCCAAGTCATAGGGCTGACACAGCTGGAGGAGCAGTGGGTGGCTCAAGGGGCAGGGCCAGGGGTCAGAGAGGGCCTCCAGGGGCGGGGCCAGAGAGGCTCCAACAGTTAAACTGGCAGCAGGTGCTGTCCCCCTAGCCTGCGGGTTCTCTGGGAGGTATGGAGTAGGTCAACCTGGACACGGTGGCGCCCCAGGCTCTCCTCCAAACCCTGCATAACAGGTGGGCAGTTTCTGCAATTGAGGCCACCTCCGGCAGAGAGATGTTTGGAGAAGACAGAGACACTGACCCTCTGTCCTGAGCAAATAAGGCTCTGAGGTCTTGCTATGTAATTCAGGCTATTTTAAACTATGAAACCTCCAGTAACTGTGAGCTAAATAAACCTTTCCCTCCTTCATTTTGGGTGTTGGGTATTTATCCTAGCAACAAGAGAAGAGTAACTAATACAATACTTATCTTTTTTTTATTTTTGATACTTAGAATCGAACTCAGGACCTTGAGCTTGCCAGGAAAGCGCTTATTCCACTGAGCCATCTCCCCAGCCCTTCTAGATTCCATCTTTTGCACATGGGTAGCTGGGTTTCCCAGCACCACTTGTTAAAGAGGCCATCTTTTACCCATTATATATGATACCCATTCATCAAAGATAAGGCAGCTGAGTATGCCTGGAGTAGTTTCTGCATCCTCCCTTCTGTTGTTCCACTGATCCTCAGGTCTGTTTTTCATGGAGTTTTTGTTTTGGGTTTCTTTTTTTCCCCAATGCCATGGGGGTTTTATCACCACAACTTACATATTCATATTTATACCAGTATAATTCATAATAGCTAAATCTAGGAATCACTGTATATGTCCATCGGCAGATGAAGGATAAAGAAAATATGATATTAAGGGCCAGCTAGACAGCTCAGCGGACTAAGCACCTGCTTAGCTAGGCAAGCGCAGGGACCATGGTTCATCTTGGCACCACATGCCACATGGGCCCCCCCCACCCCGGGGCACACTGAGCCACTAAGACCAGGTATAGTGGCGCATGCTCATAATCCCAGCACTGGGGAGGCTGAAAACAGGATCATCATGAGTCTGAGCTGTGTAGTGAGACCCTGTACTGAATGCATGGGAAAAAATTGAAAATATGCTATTAGAGCCAGGGATATAGCTTAGCTGTATAGCGCCTGCTGGGAAAGCACTAGGCCCTGAGTTCAATTCCCAGTACCAAAAAGAAAAGATATTTGTACACAGTGGAGTACTGTGATTTATAAAGAAGGACAAGCTTGAGTAATTTATAAGAAAATGAATGCACCTTGGGACTAAAATATTAAATGTAACAAATCAAACACACAAGCCTAACTATGGCATAGTCTCTCTTATATAAGAAACCCAAAGTAAAAATAAAAGGCCAAATAAAAGAGAAGAAATAGATCTCTTATAAGGAGGAAGAGGACCAAGACATGAAAGGATAGGGAAAGAGGAGAGTGAAGGGGATCAAAGAACTAAGATCCATCATGTGCATGTGTCAGCTGCCCAAGAGGACTGGAATCACTGTGCACTAAAAAAGCTAAAATTAAAAGAAAAAAAAAGTTCCATCTCTCAGGATCATGCCCTTGTATCAGCCTCGGGTGGATACAAGTTAACTTCCCCCTCAGCCAGGACTTCCATAGCGGGTTTGAGTGTACCACAGTATAGTTCCAGGCAAAGCCTGAAGCAGTCAGGTGAACCAGGCCGAGGTCCTCTAAGAGGGGACTCAGCAATTATCCCTCAGCAATCCGTGCCTCGGGCTGCTAGAGCTGGAAGAACCTCACTGCTTGCTTTGTCCAGCTTCCCCTTCACATGGGGAGGCTCCTTGTCATCAAGGCAGGTGTCATTCTTGCTGCTCAAATGCGCCTAGGGACAGAGAACCCATTATTTTGCCCTCGGCTCACATATTTTAAAAATACATTTTCTGATTATGAGAATGATATTTATTGTAGAAAATTATTAAATAACCCTTCAGAACCCAAATATCACTTAATGGAAATGTTCAAATATGATTCCCATTAAGTTACTCAGCACTGGGTTTTGGAAAATTCTGACTTTCTATAATTCCAAACCTTTTATACAAGTTCTCCTATCCCCAGTCAATTTCTGCCCTCTCTTCTCTAAATATCCCTTCAAATAGTCTGATTCTGGCATTCATTAAATAAATACCTGTTGAGCATTTACTGTACTCTGTCTTCAGACCCTGAGATTCAAAAACAGCAAATTTGACTAATAAATCATCTGTAGCTTTAAGAAAGTCGGAAAAGAAATGCTATGATTTGAATGTCCTGTTGTCTCCCGAAGTCTGTGTACTAAAACCTGATTCCAAAGGTGGGATTCTTGAGCTTCTGGGGGGTGACTAGGTTATGAGCACTCATCCCGATGGATGGGCCTGGAGTCTTTGTTAAGAAAGAAAAAGACAGAGACAGGAGCATGACAGAGGGAGAGAAAGAAGTGTTGTACACAGCTAAGTTCAAGAGAAATGCTGTCGGCAGTCAGACAGGGTAGGCCCTCAAAGGCGCCAGTGCAGAAGACAGATACTTTGCAACTGTGGGGGAGACAGGCACTTCCTCCACTGAGGGCCAGACCTCAGGACAAAAGATGGAATGAATGCACCTACATACATCCCCCAAGGATAAACAACAGTGCGTGGCCTCCTAATAGGTCTCATCGCCTTGCAAAAGCCAGAAAGTGCCACTGACCTAACCCTCTCCAGAAAAGCCCCTGCTGTTTCACACTCTTGCTACTTGTCTTGCTTCCCCCATTTGCTCCCAATTTTAATCAATATTACCTGAGAATTATGCTACTAATCTTATTAGTTCACTATAGTTTTGTTCCACCTCATGCCCACCTTTCAATTGTCCATTCCCCCCATCTTAGACCCACCTCACTATATGGTTTTACTCTATAAAAATCCTTAGAAAAGATGGGGTCCTTGCCAACCCACTCAGGATTCCTTTTGTCTCTCAGACAGAAGCTTTCTTTCCCCATCCCCTGCAATAAATATATTCTGGTGTTAACCTCCATTGTTCTTAAAATGGAACATTGCTCGATTTTAGAGAACATGAACTCGTACCAGACATCTGGCAGGTTGGGCATTTCCATTATTTTGTTATTGGTATTCATTACTGGGCCCAGGGGTGACCGTCCCTGCAAGGATTGCTGCAGCTGCACAGGCATGCCCCTTCTGGGAACAGCTGATCTCTAACAAATGGTTATGGGAGATTATAAATTCAAGGCCATGAGGCCCAAATTCCGAAAACTCTGAGACAGCACTCTAGCAGCAGAACTCGCTATGTAGTCCAAGAGACTTGCTGGGTGCTGCTCCAAAGCTCTCTCCCTCTCCCATCATGGCTCCTCTCTACTCCCTTCCACAGGTTTAATCTATGGCACTCCTTAACAAGCCTCTGCACCCTGAACTATGTCTCAGAGTCTCCTTAATGGACAGTGCATCCAGGCCAGCTGTAGTGCTGCACCCCTGTGATCCCAGCATTTGGGTGGCTGAGGCAAGAGGATCATTACAAATTCAAGGTCACCCTGGGCTACACAATGAATTCAAGGCCTCCTGGACTACATAGCAAAATGCTATTCAAAAAAAAAAAAAAAAAAAGACAGTTCAGCTAGACTTATAAGTACACAAAATACAGCCCACAAAATTGTACATGCTAGGAAAAGTAAGGTTCAGATACTGTGCTTTCATGCAGCTACAGAAGACTTTCAATCAGTCATGATTGAATTTCTCCAGATTAAAAATAAACCAGTTGCCCAAAGGAAGAAAAGCTCTCTGGAGAATTTGTTGCTGTCTAGAGCTACACAAAGAGGCCACTGTAGAGTACAAATGACAGTCTCATATCTTCCTCAGAAAAATAGCAACATGTTTGGTAAGGGCATGGAAGGCCACAAACCCTGGGTTACAAATCCAAACATACAAATAATGTGATTCTTAATTTTTAAATGTTTGAATCTCAATCTCTGAATTCCATTTCACATGGCAGCAAAAGCGTCATTCCATTCAGAATAAATTCAGCTGACTTGAAGTAGTCTTATTCTGATGTTTCCTATTCCCCTTTCTCAAAAAATATCCTTCCAAAAGTATTATTTATGCAACAAAGTTCATAGCCTTGATCTTGAGGGCTAAAGGATTTCTTTTTTATTTTTTTGAACATTAATATGCAATCTTTATTGCAACACATTCAAAACATTATTTAAACATAAAATCATATAAAATAATTATCAATGAGATGTTTTACATTTTTAGATGAAATGATTTCTTTTTTAAAAGAATATAAAATAGGGGCCGGGGAGATGACTCAGTGGAATAAGCGCTTCCCTGGCAAGCACAAGGGCCTGAGTTCAATCCCTGGTTCTGCAAAAAAATAGTAATAATAATAATGAATATAAAATAGTATTTTTTTAAAAGTACAGCATTAGAAATGATACAAAATTTCACTAAAGAAAGTAATAGGAATTCAACAATGCTTACTGTATTGCATGATGCTATCTTCAAATTAGTTGTTCAGATTACCAGATAGAAATATGAAAAATTGGGGATTTTTTGTTGTTTTTTTATTTCTGTATTTTAGGGAAGGGTCTACACGGTGTCCAGGGTCTCACTACTAGATCAGACTTGTAGTGATTCTCCTCTTTACAGCCTCCCAAGTGCTAGGATTAGAGGCCACCAAGCCGTCTCAATCGCTGTCTCAGAACACCCTGGGGGCGGGACCAGCACAGTGGGCCTGGGCATCAAATCCCTGGCCTTTGAGCTTGCTTGTGGGTGCTTTAATCCGCTGAGCTATTTGGCTGGCCCTTAAAAAATTGGTTTAAAAAAAAAAGTTATAAGAAATTTAAAAGAAAATAAATAAGAACAAAAAGTTTTAAGCATTAACCTTTGGAAGACCAGCAGAAATCGGCAGTATAATTATCCAAATTATCCTGAGTACATACATAAATATATCTTTTTCCAAGGGCTAAAGGATTTCTTTAACCTCAAAATTCTGACTTTTGAGATTTAAAACTATTTTTATCAAAGTATAGGTCTGCCTGAAAAGTATGATTAATGTTTAAATTTATTACAGTAGCAAACATTGTCATTAATCCCCCTCAAAATACTCCCTCTCACTTATCCCATCATTCTTGCCACTTTTTTGAAGCAGGTCTGGAAGTCTTCTTTCCTGAGTGTCTTGAGTTGTGCTCCAGTGGCTTTGATGTCCTGAATCAACTCCCAACATTTGCCTTTTGTGGTTATCTTGACTTTAAGAGCCGGAAGTTGCAGGACCCCAGGCAGGTGAATGGGGTTGATGAGCCCTTCCCTGCGAAAACCCCATCAGCAGCCACGTTCCAGGTACTTCTGATTGCAACTCTTAAGGACACTCACAAAAGAGGACCTCCAAACTGCTTTAGAAGTGCCAAGAATGAAGAAATAAGTGTCTGAAGAGATGCGGACTATTTTAAGGGGGAATTAATGGGAATGGGTTTTCTACGGTAATAAATTTTGATGTAAACATTTACCACATATTTTGGACACACTGCATTATGTCTGTTGTAAATCTCTGAAATTCAAATGCTCACAATTTACTGTTCCTTCTCTCATCTTTCCTGTCAGCGCCCTTCTCTGAGGCAGTAGGTGTCCTCTGCCTGGTTTGAATGAAGGAGGGAGGGGAGCAAAGGGTGCTTTAGGAAATAAAATGAGTAATGAGAAATTTTTTTAAAACAGATTGTTAAATAGATTAATTGTTATACTTTTTTTTACATAAAAATCCAACTTTATTGAATGTAGGAATAATGGACTATCAAATGAATTATTTTTACTTTATGGTTATTAAAGTTATCTGATCCATGGTAGAACTTACTAACTGGCATTACATAAAGATGCTTGTCTATTACTTCAATTCTATATTCATAAACAAATATATTTAAATCTAGATAGAAACATTTGTGATTGGATTAGTGCATGGTAGTCCCTGGTCTTTGCACTGCTCAAGGTGGCAGAAGGCGACCATCCTGTCTACAGTAAATTTGAAGCACGAGCACACATTTGAATTTTATACAAAAATTGTTTTACTCTTATTCTTACATTAGTGGGAGCTGACATCTGTAACTTACAGGCAAGCATATACTTCTGTTTTCTACCTCCTAGATGAACAAAAATATATACAATGTATTGTTTTCCTTAGGTAAGACTTTTTTATATTTCAATGAGAATACCATGTAACCCTTACATAAAGAAAATGACCAGGATACTAATGAAACCCTCTTTGGAGGAAGTACTTAATATGCATCTTAAATAAATCTTCTAGTAAGAAATGGAGAATTCACTGCCTTTAGTTTGAAGGCTTTGTAGCTTTCTGTCAAATTTCTATGTGCAGCTCACCAACATTCCCTTATTGGAAATATCAGAAATTTCTGAATCATAGTTTTCAAAAGGACTTTAAAGTCTTACAATTCTGAATCTCCTTTGGCTTGCTTCTCTCTTGATTCCACCCAAGCTTTGTTAATGGTTCGCTTCATATCATCATCTCCATCTTCATAAATCTTCTTTAAAACATTCATTAATCCCTCACTCGGATCTGTCTCAGCATCGTAGGATGGCTTTTCTTTTTCTTTGCACTCTTTCTCAACCTGAGTTAAGTATTCCCACCAAGTGTTCTCTGCTTTCTTTCTACACAAGATAAAAACTGTATCAGTCTTGACTTTTTTTGAACTGCCTTCCACTGAGATGGGCTTCAAGAAGTTGTTTACAATCATGGAGTAATTCTTCCCATTTAGATTCTTTACCAAAAGATCAAATGACCTCTCTGTGAAATGCACCTGCACACTCTCAGCAGGAACCTGATGAACTCCAGTTAAGGTAATGCAGATTTCACAAGCTTATCTGACTGATCCCATCCGTAATTACTGATCTTCACTGTGTATCCTGTTGTGATGGGAGCAACCACAGTGGCTGGTTTTTCATTGTCGAGAAGTTCTGGTTTCTTCTGTGTTTTTTGTTGCATCTTATTCTTTATTTCTGTTTCAATCTTGGATTTTTCAACTGTCAGGGTATCATGTACTCTTTTCTTAGTAGCCTTTTCCAGTAATGCCTTTACCTCTTCTAGATCATTCTGTAACTCCTCCAGAGCAGAAGCCATGGTCGGGCGGGGTTGGACTTAAAGCCTGAGTTGCAGGCGAGCACGCAATGACAGGAACCGCGTAGTCCCCGCGGGCATGGACCTCAGCAGCACTAGCTGCAGGCCAGCCACTGTGCGAGTGCCATACTTTTTTAATAACATACACTTAAATGAAAAAAGGTGCAACCCGGAACAAATAAAAGTAAGTTGGGGGCTCAAAACCATGTGGCTCAGGCAAACATAGCACCTAAGTCAAGAACGGATTTTCTAGTAGAGATGAAAAAGAGCACATTCAGCTTTCAAGCACCTTTCACAATCCCCACCCAAGTGATATCAGGACTCCCCATTATTTATTTATATATCTCAGTGCTTGCACTATCTGCTTAAAAAGAAAACAAGGAGTTGTGAAGATTTTGTCTTTGTTGTTTGTTTTAAATGTGATGTTATACCCCCAAATGAAAATTATTTTAGCCTCTTCCATCACTGAAGCCCAGCCAATTTATTTTAAATTTCCAACCACTAGGAAGTCACAGGCTCCAGGGAATTCAAAGTAGAGAGGATACTGGAGTTACAGAGACAATAGCAACACAAATAATGTACACTCCAGCTTCTAAGTTCATGAGGGCGAAGACATCCTAAAGGTGGCACTACAATATAGATGCACTCAGAGCTCTGTCTGCAGGGAATGCTGAAGATGTCAAGAGACTCAGGTTGTCTGTCACACTGTCGGGACAGGGCAGAGACTCATGCCTGCCACAGGAGGGATGCAGAGATGCTTTCTATAACTGTGAAAGGATGACTTAAAGGGTCATTTTAAACCATTTAAATAATCAATTTAGGTAATCATTATACATAAAGAAAACAAAAAGACTCATAGAGCAGACTTGTTATCATAGTTAAGGGAAATCACATTGTAATTGTGAAAGTAGTCTGTCTTTTTATTTGCATAGTAAAGTTTCAATGTCTAATACGATGATCTATGTGACTAGTTTCATGAGCATTTTAAAGAATCTGGTATAAATGGGTGACATTTTTGTAAAATTCTTTATAAAAAGCCATAATATATAGGGAAATATACTGAACTCCTTACAATCACCCTACAGGTTAATCTATAAAGCATTTATAAGTGGATTAGAAGCCTCCACAAATATACTTCCCATACTGTGAATTACTGTTCTGAATATGGTAATTATCATTCCAATGCATATGGGTAGTGCATGCCCATTACATCTCTAAAATTTAGTATTTTCATATTTAAATTTCACATGAATTTTGTGTTGAGGGGCCGGGGAGACAGCTCAGTGGAATAAGCACTTCCCTGGCAAGTGCAAGGGCCTGAGTTCAATCCCCGGTTCCGAAAAAAAAAAAAAAAAAAAAAAAAGAATTTTGTATTGAATGAATGTTTCTTACATTTCATGTTTCTAAGACATCATCTTGATATGTTTATCTCTAGTTGATTCTCAGGGCTTTGTATCATTCCCTTACATACCATTCAATTTTTTCCCACTCTCTGGGAGGCAGTTGTTTCTAAGCTTTGCAATGACAAACGTGTCATCAGGAAAATACTAGCTCTTTGAGTCATATAGTTTTTGTCCAACAATTCCAAAAGTGTGATCCACAGATCCCTAATGGGCCTAGGTTATTCCAGGGAATCCATGAGTGTTGGGGACTGGGATGTGTAAGGGATAATTGCTGAACACAGTGCTTTCTGGATATACTAGAAAGCTCATATTTACAGCCTCTGAAGACAAGAAAAGACTGTATTCATGGGCTGCTGAATCTTAAAGTATATGAAGGTAATAAATTGTCAACCTTTGAAATCAAACCCTTCTCTTAATTAATGAGATATACACCTTTGTGCTAACTTCTCAAAGCCCTGCTCATTTTTGCAGGCTTTTGCCTCCACTTCCTGCATCACCCTAAACTGGAAAGAAGCCAACAAAAAGAGGCAATCCAGAGAATTCTGACCCTGGACTCCCCACAAACCAAGCTACATTTGTCTTTATTTAACCCTTTTCCATAAGCTCATCTCTAAAATCAAGGGGGTCAAAATGAGGTAAAAAATATTTTATAATAATAATGAGTTGGGGGCCTGCTGGTTAGCTCAGTTGTTTAAGTGCCTGCTCATGTAAATGCAATCCGGCACAGGATACCACGGTTTGAACCCCACCTCCACCTGCCTTACCAGATCCACCCTTAAGGTAGGATGAGTCAGCAAAAGAAAATAAATAATAATAATAATAATAATAATAATAACAATAATAAGGAGCAAGGGCCAGGCAAATAGCTCAGCAGATTAAAACCCCAGCTTAAGCAGATGCAGGGGCCAGGGGTTCAATCCCCAGCCTGCCCCTAGGGCACGCTGAGATGATGATTGAGACTAGGCACAGTGACACAAGCCTGTAATCCCAGGTCCTTAGGCTGAACACAGGGGGATCACTACGAGTCCGATCTACATAGTGAGACCCTGTACCAAAATACTCCTCCTCCTACTACTACTGCTACTATTAATAATAATAATAATAATAATAATAATAATAATAAGGAGCAATTTAACTGTTTCACTGTATTGACATTTGCATTGGTGGCACAAAAGGCAAGGCTGCTGATGCCTTAGTATGACTGAAGGCAGTGGAACCACACTAGCACTCATTGTGTTTGTCACCACTATGAAACAGTGGTTTAGAGCTGGCCAAATGGCTCTGTGGATTAAAGCTCCTGCAAGCAGGTGCAGGGGCCGGGGGTTTGATCCCCAGATATGCCATACCAGCCCTGCCCCCAGGATGTGCTGAGATGGCAATTGAAACTGGGCGTGGTGGCACGCACCCATAATCTCAGCTCTTGGGAGACTATAAACTGGCAGATCACTACGAGTCTGATCTAGTAGTATCAGACCTTTCCTTAAAATACAGAGGAAAAAAAATGTTTTTTTTTTCTTAAATAAAGGGTAATAAATGAAAAAAAAGACACAAGAAAAAGAAAAAAAAAGTCAAGGACTGTCCTGCTATAATGCTATATATGGTTAGATTTCTAAATTTCTGTGTAAAAATATGTAAGTATTTATTACTATTTTTTAAATTATTTTTTTCTTCATATTCTATAAGGACTTAAAGTTCAACACATCAATACTTGATGGAAAATACCTGTTCCATGTTATACCTAAGATGTTTGATATTTAGACAGATAGTTAGGGTAAACCAAACTGCATATGTTGCAGGGTAATAATAAACTTCTCTTCTGGAGGGTTAACACCCTAAGTTTGAAGATCAAAAATTGGAGAAAAGGAAGGGCTGCAAGGTCAGCCAACATTTTGGCCCTAGCCTTTCAAAGTCAGTGAAGACTCAGGACATAGGAGAACCTGTACTATAACATCATGTAACTCAGTTGTGCCCCAAATTTTCTGATCAAGGAAATTATGGGGTCCCAGAGGAAAGTGATCGATGATGTAAAGTGTGCCTAAGGAAAGTCACATGGAGAGACAACATTCTCTCAGGCTTTCACAGAGAGCAAATTGGTCAAGCAATGACCCTCGCTCATCCACATGGCTGACAATGACAAAGGATCTACAAAGTGCGGTACAGGGTTACAGGATAAATGCTGAGGGTACTTGCCTGACCTTATCAGACATAAAAGTTACATTTCTTGTTATATAGGTCTTGCTTTATCTTGGTCTTAACCATCCAGCAGAAAAGTATAAAAATGAGGTATATAAAGTAAACCCATATTAATATGCAGAGCTATAAAAGGCTTAAGTCAACAACTTCTGCAGATAACCCACTACTATTGTGGACTGCTAGACTGTGTTGGATTGTTTGGTTGAATTTAATTTTTGTACTCCTGCATAATTAGTTGTTTAACAAACATTGATTTGCTATGCCAAACAGGTTTTTAAACTGTTGACATATTTACATATATAATATTTACATATCTACCAACCATCTCATTGGAAAAATCATAAATTATTATGAATCTGTAAATTCTCAGTATTACATTGTTTTTCAAAAATTCTAATTATTTCCTCAAAGATTTATCAAGAATGGTGTCATTTTTCTTTGGTATAGTAGGCTGTCATCATGCACTTTTGGGAAAATCTCTGCCGAATACCCCAGGAGTTTAATAATTATAGTAAAAATGATGTCCCATTAAAAACAGTAGTTGTTCATCTTCTAAATCAAACATCACACAAGTGTCTTTTCTTGAGAAAGTCATTGTACCTTGGCAAGTAAAAGAAGTAATTTGTGTTCACTCCATCTTTATCATGTAGAATAATAAATAGATGTTTGTATTATAGTTGAAACTTTGTAAAATAAAAAAATCTTAAACTACTGGTTTTTTGGGGGTTTTTTCCTCTGTATTTTAGGGAAGGGAAATTATACTGCTAGAAGCATAGGTGCACACATACTGATGTGATATGATGTTTTTAATTCTTTTGGAAAGATACTCAGAAGGGGGATAGCTGGATCAAATGCAACCTCTAATCCAGGTTATTTTAAGGAATCTCAACAGTGATTTCCACAGTGGTTGTACCAGTGTACAATTCCACCTACAATAAAGAAGGATTCCTTTTTTCGCACAGCCCCTCCAGCATTTGCAATCCATTGATTTCTTTTTTTTTTTAATTTTTTTTTTGGGGGGGGGAACCAGGGATTGAACTCAGGCCCTTGTGCTTGCCAGGGAAGCGCTTATTCCACTGAGCCATCTCCCCGGCCCCTCCATTGATTTCTTGATAATACCCATTCTTTATGATGTGAGATGGAATCTCAGTGTTGTTTCAGTTTGCATCTCCCAAATGACCAATGATGTTGGGCATTTTTTTATATATTTATTTGCTACTTGTTTTTCTTTATCTGATAATTGTGTATTCATCTCAGGTGCCCATTTATGCAATGGGTCTTTGAATTTGGAGGGCCTGATTTTTCCTAATTTTTATATGTTATAGATAGTAACACCTTGTTTGAGCGACAGTTGGATAAATTTTTTCCCAATTTGTGGGTTTCCTTTTCACTCTGTTGGTGATTTCTCTTAATGTGCAAAAGCAGTTCAATAAGATGAGGTCTCACTTAATTCTTTGAAATATTTCCCACGCAGTTTGGCTTTTGTTCATGAACACTCTACCGACCTCTATTTTTTCAAGATTTCTACCTATTTTGTCTTCCAGTAGATTTAGTGTTTCTGCTTTAATATTTAGATCTTTGACCCATTTTGATTTCAGTTTAGTGCATGGTCATAGACATGGGTCTTCAGTAGGTAAAATGTCTGCTTTTCCAGCACCATTTGCTAAAGCAGCTATTTTTCTCTAAATTATAGGCTAGATCTTTGAAGATACTTGTGTCCCTAGGACAACATAATGTTGCTAACTTCTGGCAGTGCCCCTTCTGACCATGTGGTCACTCTTTCAGCAAACTCTGGCATCTCGCTCACACAGTGCCAGCTGTTCCTACCCACCTACTACATACCCTTGTTGCTTTTACAAGAACACTATCCTCCCTTCAGGCAGATGGGCTCAGTGATTTAGGGCAATGATCTGAAGGCTTTACTAGAGGCAGGAGGACAACAATGTCAGAAGGCTCCAAGAGAACTCCTCAAAACCAGGCAAAATCTGAAAAGTAGACAGCTTTTCACTCAAAATGGTGACCCACATAAACAGGGAAAATTCTGACATTCTGGCCCCTGGGAAGATTGAAGGTGAGGAAAGATAAGCAGAACCCCAGTTCATAAAACAATAATAGATGTGGAAAAAAGGAAAACTGTACACTGCTGGTAGAAATGTAATTTAGTATAGCCATTATGGAAAATACTATGAGAAGTCCTCAAAACATGAAAAAGAAAATCACCATGTGATCCAACAAACCCGCTTTGGGGTATTTCACCAAATATTTGAAATCAGTATGCTGCACATCCATACTTATTGCAGAATGATTGACAACAGCCAAGTTATGAAATCAACTTAAATACCCATCAGTGGATGAATGGATAAAGAAAATGCAATATATATGCACAATGTTATATTATGCAGCCTTTGAGAAAGAAATTCTATCATTTGAAACAACATGAGTGGAACTGGAATATATTACGCTAAGCAAAACAAGCCAGGCACAAACAGACAAATATTGTATGTTCTCACTTATATGTGGAATCTAAAATAATTGAACCCATAGAAGCAGAATAGAATGTTGGTTACCAGAGGCTGAAGAATGCAGGAAATGGAAAGATGACTGCAAAAGTGTACAAAACTTCAGCTAGAACAAAAATGTTGGTTTCTTTTTATTTTTTGAGACCCATTGTACAGTATGGTTAATATAGTTAATAATAGTGCAAATCATTAACACAATAAATCATAAATGTTCTCACCACAAAATGTTAAATATTTGAGTGATGGACACATTAATTAGCATGATGCAATTATTTTACATTGCTTTCATAAATCATAATTGTCTTTGTTTTCTATAAATGTCTACAACTCTAAGTTGTCCATTTACAGCAAAAACATTTTTCAAAAATTGTAAGGACTAAGAAAGAACTGAGAAAAAGAACTGAGAACAGCTTGTTAGCCAAGATCCCAAGCTGGAGGGAGCGAGCACAGGGATGGAGCCAGAAGTCTAGATACCAGCAGGGTTGCTGATAATTTTTTGAGATATTGGCAAAGGCTCCTACCAGGCATTCTTTTCCCAAGACTCTTTGTACTGAGTACTCTTGCTTATGCACCAACAACAAGGTGTTAAATTCCAACTCATTAGTTCTGAAATGGATTCAACGTTTGTTACAGAAGTGATCACATTAAAAGCTAAAGTATTTTGATTGTAAATAATACTTTTGACAGACAAAAGATTATTTTGCTCTAAGATCTCAGCTTTGAATATCAAGGTCCAAAGATCTGGACAGAAAATTTATACTACAGTATAGTCATAATCTGTACTATAAACAACTGAGCTGGAAAGTTTTCAAGCTGATGTATGAGCCATTTACCTAAGTCCAACCCTACCACTGCCTCCTCCACAAGACCAGAGTATAGAGAGCTCTTCCCGGTCCTCATCATGGCCTAGGAAGTTTATATTTGTAATTCCACGGGAAAGTTATTGGAATTGTAGTAAGTTAATTCCAATCTACCACTTCCAGTGTAACACATGGTGATAATAAAGACACTAAGAGGCTACCCTGCGCCTGCGGGACCAGTCCCAGCCCAGGCGCAGCGTGGGCCGGACCCTCTCCCAGCCCCTCGGG
>NW_004524691.1:3506176-3508038 GCF_000260255.1 Octodon degus | reverse complement strand
ATGCAGTGTATTATTTGTTGAAACTGTACTTCCGATTTGATTTGAAACTGTCTCATTGCTATCTGTTTATCAATAAAACTTTGAAAAAAAAATCATTAGGACATCTAAAAAAAAAGGTGGAGAATTATTTTGTTTGCTGAGAAACAGTAGTGAATTTATCTCACTGAGAGTTAAATCTGCACTGTGTAGACTTCCTCCATCCCCTTCTCTCCCTAAACTCATACCCTTTGTATGGCTTTGCCTCAGCCCATCCTTCCCTGTATCACTACTTCAGTATATGTATATGTTACAAAATGATACTACTGTGAGCATATTTTATGGATTCCTTATGCAAGTTTTTCTATAATTATTATTTCTTAGCATTGAAATTACTGAATAAAAGGGAACATGGATTGAATCATTTGACCTGCAATGCCAAACTGTAGTAACAAGTATACCCCTATACTCAAGGTATTTTTGAAGATGTTAGGTTTTCTGCCTCCATCAAAACTGTTATCAAATAGGCTTCTATTTATTTGTACATAAAATGTTAGCATTTCTTTTAATTACTAATGACGTTGAGTATCTGCTTATATGTGTATTGGCCATTTGTACTTCCTTTGTGTACTTTTCCTGCTCATATCCTTTGTTCAGTGTTCTATTGGGGTGATCATATTCGTCCTTTTTGGGGGGTGATTTGAGAAAAGAAGGTCTTGTGTAGCTCACCTTGAACTCATTATGTAGTGCATGTTTGTCTCAAACTTACAGCAATTGTGCTGCCTCAGCCTCCCAAATGCTGGGACTGTAGGTATGTGCCACCATGCCTAGCCATATTTGTCCTTGATGTTTGAGTCCCTTGTAAATTTATGAAATTAGATCCTTGTATATAATATAGGCTGTAAAGAGTATTCTAAGTTTACTAATTGTCTCTTTTTTTTTCTAATTGTCTCTTGATTTTATTATTTTCTTTCTTTTTTATTATTTTCCTTGTGCAGAAATTTTACATTTTTGCACATAATTTGTCAGTCTTTATGCATCTAAGTTTTGTGTCATTCTTAAAAAGCTTCTAAGAGTGTAAGCAGTTTTTCAAGCATTCCATAATGTTTTCAAAGTTTAAATCTTCAATCCGTGTGAAATTTACTTTAAGTGTAGAGATAGAGGAATTTGCTATAATTTTTTCTCAAATATTCACTAGCTATACCATTCTACTTACCAAGTACTCTTCTTCACTGAACTGTAGCTTTTATGCTAAATTCTGGTGTATAGTTGGATATATTTCTGAATGCTGCATACTTCAATGACAGAAAATTTAGGGTATTTAATACCAGTTAGTTAGGAAAATGCAGTCAGTGTTACTATGGATTGAGGCCTGTTGCCATATAAACTTCACAGCCACAAAATTCGTGAGTAAAGTTGTGTAAGAAATGAGTAAAATAGATGGGGAATGTTTAAATTAGGAAAATATTGTTACAGTGAAGCACACATTGCCATGAATCCTCTCAAAACATTCCCCCTTCAAACATAATTGATCCATCATTCTTGCCACTTTTGGAAATAGTTCTGGAAATACTTTTTTAAGAGTGTCTTTACAAAGTGTGATTAATAAATGTGGTGAATGCTGCTGCTAGTTGCCGTTCCAAAGGAGAGAACTTCATCCACCTTACTCACTGGACCCATGTTATGGTTTGTGTCTAGTTGTCCCCCCAAAGCCTCATGCAGTCATGGGGTGAGGACTTCTAGAGTTTGTGTTAACTTATGATCCACTGGGATCATGTGTGATCCAAGGCTGGGATTATGGGTTTTAGTACTGCTGGGATTACCCATAGGTGGGTAAATACTGGGAAGTACCCATAGGTGTGAGTACTTCCCCTACCCTGGGGCAG
>NW_004524691.1:3504162-3506076 GCF_000260255.1 Octodon degus | reverse complement strand
TTTTTTTTTTTTTTTTTTTTTTTTTTCTGGCCAGACAAGTGCTTATTCTACTGAGCTATCTCCCTGGCCCACAAGCTATATATTTTGTTTGAGATCATTAAACATATATAGACCAGACTTTAGAACTTAGCGGAGATACCAGTTTGGGATTTATGTACAAACAGATGACCATGGGGGTCATTGAGATCATCTAGAAAGAGTAAGGAAGATAGACAGAGATGCATCTCAGGTCAGTCTAACATTTACTGGTTTAAAGACCAGATTCATCCAGCAATGGAGAGACACTTTAAGCATTCAGTGAAGTTGAAAGAAACTGGAAGAGGACAAGGAGCTAGAAAAGAAGTTCAAGTAATCAGCAGTATTGAATGCTATTGGCCACTGGACATGGTGGCATATCCCTGTAATCCCAGCACTTGGAGACTGAGGCAGGAGGACCACTGTGAGTTCAAGGCCAACCTGGACTACTTATGAGACCTTGTCTAAAAAAATGCTCTTGGATAAAAGATTTGGCAAGATAGAGTAACCCCAATGACAATAGTTTCATGAAATGAAATGCAGTGAGATAGTGATGAGCAGTGGAGATGAGCAGCTAATTATAGTTGGTTTGAGAGAAAATGGGAGATGAGGGAAGAAAAACAGCAACAAAAGCAATTTTATGGGGTGTTTTTTGTGTGTGTGAAAAATATTTTAATTATATATATTTATGGGAGAGTGATATAACATATACATATATATGTATTAGCATTTCTATCTTTAAACATTAGCATTTGTGTTGAGACTCTTCAAACTATTCACTTTTTTAAAAAATTTAATTAATTTAGTGTGTGTGTGTGTGTGTGTGTGTGTGTGTGTGGCCAGCTCAGCCTACCTGGGGGTGGGGCTGGCTGGCATGTGGTGCTGGGGGATTGAACCGCAGTCCCTGTGCTTTGCTAAGCTTGTTCTAAGTAGGTGCTTTAGACCACTGAGCCATCTCACCAGCCCAAACTATTCACTTTTACAAGCAACTGTTCTAAAGAAGTTTTGCAATGAGGGAGAAAGAGACATCACCTTTTTGCATGCCAATGAGAGTGATTCCTTACAAGATGAAAACTGAGAGAACAGAAAGAAGAGATCATATTAGGCAGGTCACATTATATAATAAAATTCCGGAGGCATTTAACTTGTAAAAAGAAAAGGTTATTTTGGTGCATGGTTCTACCCAAGATTAAGCCTGCTCCATTAGGCCATGGAGAGGGTGGTACATTATGGCAGGAAAACAGGGTGAAGCACACCACTTACATCATGAGCCAGGACGCAGAGACAATGAGACCAGAGTTTTACAATCTCCTTCAAAGACACCTCCCTACACACAAGACTTCTCATAAAGTCCCACCTCCTAAAGGACAGAACACTTCCCAATAGTACTGCTCTACCATCAAGCCTTTGACATGGACCCATGAGGAGCCCTTGGCCAAACCCTAGCAGGCACAACTGCAGAAGCAGAGTTCTCAAGATGCCAGCACAGAGTGGCTGTTCATGGCTCCATGCCACATGTGGAAGCTATCCCACCCAGTAACAGGATCATCTGAATGACACAGTGAGGGGGAAAGATCCAGACACAGAGGCAATAATAATTCCCTCAATTATTTTTATAAAACTAAGAAGCAAGATAATCAGTAGAGAATACAGCCAGGAGAAAAGGTGTTGGAGACCTGAGGAGAAGTGTGCAATGGTGCTCTTGACAAGGGAAAGGGATAGCTTAAGGTAAAAATTTGGGAGGGTTATCTGACTGTAGTTATAATTAAACTTCTAATTGTGTAGGGCTATAATTAACCTTAAACAAGACAGTCAAGGCTGGGGAGATGGCTCAGTAGAATAAGCACTTCCCTGGCAAGCACAAGGGCCTGAGTTCAATCCCCGGTTCCGCAGGAAAAA
>NW_004524691.1:3502261-3504062 GCF_000260255.1 Octodon degus | reverse complement strand
GAAGCTAGCTGCTTGAGCTGCTGCTACCCCTCCCTTGCACTCTTGCTCTTTGTCACCACCAGGAAAGTTTGCTTTTGGTCTGTGCTGCTCTGCGTTGGACCCAGCTGAGTATGGACTGAAACCTCCAGTAGCTGTGAGCTAAATAAACCTTTCCTTCCTTCATTTTGAGTGTCAGGTATTTGTCCCAGCAACAAGAGAAGAGTAACTAAGACAACCCAACACCATAAGCCATGAAAAGTTCACATTTTGAATTGATTCAGGCACTGAGGAAGCCATGACAACACAACTAAAGACACTGCATGCACCTGATTAGCTTTGGTGCCTTCATTCATTCTGTGGCAGGACACTCAGTGCAGCCAGTTCAAGGAATCTTTTTTTTTTTTTTTTTGGCAGAACTGGGGATTGAACTCAGGCCCTTGTGCTTGCCAGGGAAGTGCTTATTCTACTGAGCCATCTCCCTGGCCCCAGGAATCTTTGTTTT
Organism: Octodon degus; assembly: GCF_000260255.1. NCBI lineage: Eukaryota > Metazoa > Chordata > Mammalia > Rodentia > Octodontidae > Octodon > Octodon degus. The sequence continues at coordinate 3,503,581 of NW_004524691.1, read as the reverse complement.
TTTGTAGATGATCTAATCTCTAGGGATTAGAATAAGACTGCTTCTCTCTTATTCAAAATTTGGTGTAGGGAGTGAATCTGATAGCCATCTTCTGTCTTCTGTAGAGTAACCTGGCCTGTCTGGTCTGTATCATTGTGCACTGGCCTCTGTTTATATCCCTACTATGACTAACTATCATTTGCTAGTTCCAGGTAACTGGGCTGTGGCTTCCCAGGACTTAGCTCATCTGAACCCTCTTTAAGGCGGGGAGGGCTGGAAGTTCTTGGAACTTCCTCCTGCAACCTTGGTATGCTAGGCCTCTGGGGGGTCTGAACTCAAACTCAACCATCTGAGCATTTGTCAACCTTTATCACTTTTCATCTATAGCCTAATGTCATATATAAGCTCCTGTAAGAGTTGTCCCTGCACAACCAAAAGGTTATGCACGCATCTTTCTTGGAAATTCATATTAATAGCTCATTCTTTCAAAATTTAATCTTTTGATGGGTACATAATATTTATACATATTTATGAGGTACAGTGTGATGTTTGATTCATGTGTAATTACTCATTACTACTCTTTATGGATTCTTTTCTTTCCTCCAAACAGTGGGATTTTCCTCTGCTGTGGAGAACCACCTAGATGGCTCTATGTGCAGAGGTGACTAGGACTATTATTCCTTATCCCCCCACTCAGCCATCTCCCCAGCCCCGCAAGTCAGTCTAGATGAGGTACTGATATGTATGAGCTGAACAGAAGGGAGAGACATACTCCATGCTGTCGCTCTTAGTTGGGATTGGACCTCGAGAAAGAGTCTGAGAAAGAGGCTGTGACATCTAAGGACACAAAAACTTACACATCAGAGCTGAACCACCAACCCCAGAACATTAGATCCTGCCTCAAATTGTGTTATGCAGATTATGCTTTTGCATCTCTGTCTTTCTGCATATTGCAGAGGTGATTTCAAGCCTCCTGCTTAACCCAGTTCATAGCATTCATGTACTTCCTACCACAACTACAGTCACTCCTCCCTGAGCCACTCCCCTCTTGATAAATTAATAAAACCTCGGTTTAGCCCTGGGTCATGGCTTTTGTTCTGGTTATCCATCATTCTATCTGGATTTAGCACCCCCTTGGCTCCCCACAACTACAAACTTGTCTTAGTGTCTTTATTTTTTTTCCCCAAAATTTTATTGATAAACAGCAATGAGACAGTTTCAAATCAAATCAGAAGTACAGTTTCAACAAATAACACATTGCATATATTCTTCTTAGTGGTTAATTGCTGTACAAGATGCGGACTTGAGATCCTATTTACAAACACCACTAGAACAAATCAT
>NW_004524691.1:3486188-3495056 GCF_000260255.1 Octodon degus | reverse complement strand
GCAGGAGGGGTGGGGACGTTTGGTGGAGTGGTGGGGGGCAGCCCGAGGGGGCAGGAGAGGGTCCGGCCCACGATGCGCCTGGGCTGGGACTGGTCCAGCCGGCGCAGTGTAGCAGGAAGCTCTCCACACACTCAGCGGACCTGGGCTAGGACTGGGTCTCCGGACCTGGGCTAGGACTGGGTCTCTCCACCCTTTATTTACACCAGAAAGCTGAGCCAGAGCATGGTAGAAGAGAGCGAGAAATCACCAGTGATGGGAGCCTGCAGCACGTGGGTGAGAATGCAGCAGAGCTTGGTAGCGGTGCAGTGAGAGCGCAACGGGGAGCAGACTGCGGTGCCGCGGCCAGAAAGTACCACGGGAGCTGCAGGCATTTTTCAGCAGAGGATCATGATTATTCTATCTGTGTTAAGAAAATCAGCTCTGACAGAGATTTACAGGAAGAAATGAAGGGAGAAGATGAAGGAGGTCAACGAGCTGTTAATTACAATGGCACAATGGCAAAAAATAGGATGAAGGAGGGAGGCAGGAACTGGACTATTGCACAGAGTATAAACAGAATATGGCTCCTTGTCAGATGTGGGAAGTCAAGGAGGTGAGGTAATTTTAGACTGTGTTCACTAAACAGCCCTTGATCAGACGTGCCAGGCAAAGGAAATAAAAATATTTCTGTGACAAGGTGGCACTGTCAACCTAAATAACAATCAGAAATTCTCCAAAGATTAATGATATTTACTTGGCAATAACAGGGTACTGCAATAGCCACACTTGCGCCATAATAAACTATGAGCATATTCAAGGAAGTTGAGGCAAGGAGAACTTTTTAAAGATGAAATTAGAAGGGTTATATAATATATTTTGAAACAATATCCTTTAGCCACAGAGATTAATAATAACAAGGGTGGTACCAGCACACAATTGAAAAGACCGTTGCTGGGCAGATTACCTGCAGAAATATGTATTCTATAATCTTACAGTGTACAGAGCTATTGTCTGGCAGTGCTTTGTGGTAATTATCAGAGAACTGCATGTGGTAATCTTGTCTTTCGAACCTTCTGGCTTTGTTTACTTATTCCTTCTAGCTAACACAAGCAACCCCATTTTGATTCTGGCAACTTCTATACTGTTGTTCATCAACATAAAAAATCTGAAAAGGGAGGCATTATGGTAGAGAGCTGGAAAACATACTAAACGTTGGAAATGTGCACAAAGGTGCACAAGACATGGAAGTCCTGCTGATCTGTGAAACTATGTTTGAGACCTTTGGAGGGAGGAAAACATGGTTCCAGCACGTGGATAATGCAAGAACAGAATCTCTGTGTTCAGGACTGAGTCAAGGAAGCTGAGCCAGGAAGGGAATCAGAAAAGAAACTGAAAATGTAGAGAAACAGCTATGTCCCAACTCCATAATGGAGCGAGCTGGCAAAGCCATTCCTGACTAGCAGCACCACCCAGCAAGCCCAACACAACTCCATAGAAGTCCAACAGCGCAGTCTGTCCCCTTAACCCCACTCTGATTTTCTCCATCTGCTCTCTGGTGGCATGCACCTATAGTCCCAGCATTTGTGAAGTGGAGGTAGGAAAATCACTTGAGTTGAAGGCCAGCCTGAAAGACAGTGCAAGACCCTGTACCAAAATAGGCAACAAAACAGTAACATCAGATGCTTTCTAAAAGTACATGGTATAATCAATCCTCTTCATCCTAGAGACTCAGAAATATAAAAAAATCAAGCAACTTTCTCCACTGCATTAGACAAGCCAAAGGCAATGAAGCTCAAAGCTCTTTAGGCCCGAGTCCAAGGGCACAATTGCCATGTCTTCCAAGAAAATAAACAAAAGCAGTAAAATAAACCAGAGTTAACAAGGAGTCACATAATTATATATTTTTTCCAGCTTCATGAGGAAACTTTTTTCTGACAAAAATATTGTGTTCCTTTTGTTTTATAGCATGGTTTTTTGTTCCTTTAAATCTCATAAGAATTTCCCAACAGTTTCCATGTTCCTTAAATCCTGACAAAGCCAAGGACATTTTTGAAGGCTGAATTTATTTAAGTTGCTAAGGAATGATTTCTACAAATTTCATTTTATTAATTTTGGAGGCAGTTACTAAATATTGAGATATGTAATAAACCCTCAAGCCTTCTGATTTTTGTTTGCTCAGAAAAAATAAAACTGATTCAGATTACAATGACAGACTTAGACATGCCTTGGAATTTATATAAGAAACCAGGAGTTATTATAAAAATGATTTAAGTGGGTATATTAGGATAAGGGCTGTGAATTGACTGGGGAGATGGCTCAGTAGAATAAGCGCTTGCCTGAATAAGTGCAAGGGTCTGAGTTCAATCACCAGTAGCTCAAAAATAAATAAATAAATAAATTAGGATAAGGGCTGCGAAAATAAAATTAAGATACCAAAATATACTTCCAATTAAAAAGCTTTTTTGTAAGCAAGCTGCATAAGATATATTAAACATAAAAGTATTTTACTAAACAGCATTTTTAGAGTCAGAATTCAAACCAGAATTAGAATTGAGCAATTGTTCCCTAAAATGAGGTACTAAGGCCTTAGAGACAGAGCTTGAAATGATTGTAATAATTTTTATCATAAACCTAATTTTTACCTACAAACTCAAGAAAGGTCCTTACACTTTCATGAACTCAAATATTTTAATAACTGAAGTTTTAATTCTGAACTAATCCAAATTAAAATAATTTTCTTTCTTTTGAATCAGTGTGGTAAATGGGACTTCTATAAAACCAGCAAACTTAGGAGAGTTCAGATGTCTCTAGTTAGTTCACTCTGCCACTCTCCCTCGGGTGTTGTACCAGTTGTCTTTATCCACCGAGCTCACCCTTTCTCTTGGACTTCAGAGCCTTCCTCCTTAGAAAGTTAGCAATTTCACTGATGCTTTCCTTGTGCCATCTTCATTCTGTGGCTATGAATAGCCTCTTTAATTTTGTCCATGCCTCTTTAGTTTTGTCCATGAATAGCCTCTCCCTCTTGGAATAGATCCACCTTTCAATGACTGAACCCCACAGTCCCTCCAGGACAAATCCCTCTCTCATGGTCTCTTCACTTACTATGTCTTGAAAGTTATTTCCACCAGTTCCTCCTGTATCAGTTCTATCTGCTCCTGCTTATAGCTGTAGCCCTGAGCTCTTCCTCCACTGTAGTGTGCTTCCTATTCACCAAATCAGCAGACTTTTCTCAAACATCATTCCTGTTGAACCCATTCAACCCTATTGGCCAATTCCTCCTCAATAACAAGCTGCCATGTAGCGGCACCTATAAACTTTACATCAGTTAACTTTCTGCTGTAGTTAAAAGCATAGACCTTACATCATCGTTTTGTATATCTAAAATGTACCAATAAAATCCAATTGGAAAAGAAAAAAAGCATAGAATTTGTTGTCCTGCAGATCAAAAGTGTAAATAGGGAAAAAGATGTATGATAGGTACTGTGAAATAGGAAGAAAATGTTCAAATGGGAAGGGGAACTAGGGATGAGGGAGGGGAAAAGGGTGGGCAAAGCAGAAGATTGATGCATCAGAAAGGCGAACAGTGAGATGGTCAGTGAATCAAAGCGTAACACAGTGGATTTCCAACTTGAGGGTGCAGGCAACTTACCACACTGGTCTTTTCATTAGGTTGGTTGGTGCATTTTAGGTACACGCAATGATTGCGTCCATCAGAGAATTTGTACTTCCACAAGACATGACTTGATTCTTCCTTTTTTTCCTGTTCCTCTCCTCTCCCTTTATCCCTCCTCTCCTTCTCATTTATAAAATTCTTGCTTCCATTTTTTCCTTTTCTCATTTTCTTTTCTTTTTTGTGGCTTCTTTTCCCCCTCCATTCTCCCTAGTTCTCCTTCCGATTGGAACATTTTCTTCCTATTCCACAATATTTATTATGCATCTTGGTCCCTATTTATTTTTAGTTTCTCACAACAGAGAAACAATGAGGTATCATGTGTATCCAATTAATTTCTCTTAAGAGTACAGTCTCAAAGATGCATCTGTTTACCTAGAAATATCTTAAGTGTATCCTTCTTTATAGCAGAGTAGTACTCCACTATATTAAAAACAACCCACATCTACTTTATCCATTCATCAGTTGAGGGGCATTTGAGCTGTTTCTAAGATTTATTTATTACAAACTATGCTCCTATAAACATGTATGTGCAGGTATCACTATGTAGTATGATGCTTTTAATTCTTTCAAGAAGATATGAAGGGGAATAGCTGGGTCAAAAAAGTCCTAGTTTTTGAGCAACTTCCAAATTGATTTCCAAATGGTTACACCAGCCTTCACTCCCATCAACAACAGAGAAGTGTTCTTTTTTCCCCACATCCCCATCAGCATTTTTTTTTCCCCATTAGCATTTGTTGTTGGTTAATCTTTTTTAAAAAATAGCCACTCCTTCTGGGGTGAGATGGAATCTCAGCATTGTTTTTATTTGCATTTCTCAAATGACCAATGATGTTGAATTGTTGTTTTCATATATTTATTTGTTATTTGTCATCTGAGAAGATTCTATTCATTTCAGATGCCCATTTTTGAATTGGGTCTTTAAATTTGGGAAGTCTAGGGTTTTTAGTTCTTTGTACATTCTAAATAATTAGTCTTTTGTCTGAGGAAGAGCTGGTAAAAATTTTTTACCACCCTGTAGGTTGTCACTTCACCCTGCTTGGTGGTTTCTCTTGTTATGCAAAACATTTTTTAAAAATTTATTTATTTATGTGTGTGTGTGTGTGTGTGTGTGTGTGTGTGGCTAGCTCAGCCCACTAGGGGGTGGGGTGGGCTGGCATGTGGTGCTGGGGGATTGAACCTCGGTCCCTGTGCTTTGCTAAGCTTGTTCTAAGTAGGTGCTTTAGACCACTGAGCCATCTCACCAGCTCTGCAAAACATTTTTAGCAAGATGTGATCCCCATTGTTGATTCTTTGTAATAGTTCCTTTGCAATTAGGGTTTTGTTCATAAAGTGCTTACCAACTCCAATGTCTTTAAGAGTTAATAGATAGACTAATATCCAGTCTATCTTCCAGCAAATTTAATGTTTTTGTTTTAGTCTTCATATCTTTGACTTTAGTACATGGTGAGAGCTACAGGTATAGTTTTAATTATCAGCATGTGGAAAGAAAGTTTTCCAGCACTATTTATTGGAGAGGCTATCTTTATGCCAGTGAAGTGATAAAGTAGCTAAGTATGTCTGGAGTTGTTTCTGGATCTTCTAATCTGTTACACTGATCCTTGGGTCCTTTTGCCAATATAATCCTGTTTTTATCACATTAGATATGTAGTATAATTTCAGGTCAAGGATTCTGATGCTCCCAGTCTGCCCCTACTGCTCATAACTGCCTTTTCTATTCCAGGTCACTTCTCATGACAGAGTTTGTAAGTCAATGATCACTGCATACACACTCCTTTTGCAAGTTGCAAAAGGGCATTTCTAACAGACTCCTAGGATATGTTAACACAGTTGGGCCAGGTCTGCTTTGACATCCACAGGTTCAGAATATTAGATATATATAATCTTAGCCTATCTTAAACAGTTCTCACTCTCAAAAAGCCCACAATTTAAATTGGGCTTAAGTAAAAAGAAAATGTCCCCAGATAATTGACAAAAATATTGCCTTGAAATTATTAGGATTGGACTAGAAAGCACAAAAAACTGCTGGAGCTGTTGTACCCTGTATCTTTTCCTGTTTTCTGGCTCTCCACCATCTCCACCTCTCCTTTCACTTTGATGGGAGATTTTCCTCGTCTTTCACTTCTCCTTAATTTAGTACCTGTCCTTGACTCTGTCTCTGTCTTCCTATCTTGTCCTTCTGCTCCAATCCCCCTTTTTCCTGAAGCACAATTGTTAGTATTTATTCCCATCAGTGCCCACAAACATAACCTCTTAAAGAGTCCCAGTTCCCCAGATGCTGCTTGCCATGGACTCCAGCGTGAGTGAAAGATGAAGACATGGAAAGGAAATTGGCAGGACATGGAGCAGGGGAGTAACAGTAGGAAAGGAGATGATGTGGGGTGCTTATATCAACATCTCAGAGAGTGACTTTTCTGAGAGAATCATTGTATTGGCAGATCCGTGAGTATCATCTGTAAAGTATTTGCTATGGTTATTAGGAGAACATCAGCCACTTTGTGAGCAATAGAACAATGAGGTCCAGTTAGGTACTTCTACATTCATGACCCCATGAACTCACATCTTTAAGAATAGTATAAGCAATGTGATTTGCTAGTTGAGAAAACAGATAAAGAGAGAAAAATACAGGCTCAGGACCAGTTTCAGGTCAAGTGGGAGACAACTGGGGAAGGTCATCACCACTGCACACTTGTCGCCATCTTTCATTGATCATTGGACCACACTTGACTAGCCATGTTGGAGACACTGGTGTCTCCAGCAGGCATGGCTCTCCAGTATCAAGTTCTCTAGCTATCTTGTCATCTTAGCACTTATTAGGATAAGGCAGGGCAACACACCATGCATTCCCCACTGCACCCATGAGGCACTGACCGCATACCTCAGCCCTAAACTGGACAGGTCATTTCTGGAATTGGTCAAATAGAAATGTAAAACTTTTGTTTCCTGATGTGATACCACCAGATTCCCTAGTCACCTAGAACCTTATTTAGCTCTCCAGAAATGAAAAACTGTTGAATCCAGTTGAAGTCTCCATGAACTCACTTCTCCCAAAATATTTAGTGGGGTGCAGGACCATATATCAAGCCATGAAATTCAGTCAGATCTACCAAATACCTGGGGGACAATTTAAAACTAGATGTGTTGGGGGCCAGGGAGATGGCCCAGTAGAATAAAAGCTTCCCTGGCAAGCACAAGGGCCTGAGTTCAATACCCGGTTCTGCCAAAAAAATAAATAAATAAATAAATAAATAAATAAATAAATAAATAAACAAAACTAGATGTGTCACCATTTACCTTGTATAGAAAGAGTATACCAAGTCCTTCTTCTTCCTTCCTCAGAAGCATCTGAGGAATTTCTGAACAGCAGGAAATTCTAGGTTTTCAGAAATTTGTAAATATTTCAATTTCCATATTGCTTTACAATCAACTTGTAATTTTTTTCATTATTTTAATAGTTTTCTGTGTTTGGCTGTTAATACTGAGTTCCCTAATTTCATAACCTTTTTGTCTTTCTTCTTGTATATAGGTATACTTTTTTCTGTTTTGTTATGGAATACTAATGTGGGATTATTAATACATTTTGGTTTGGCTCTGTAAGGTCAAAACTTTTTCAAAACATGTAAAAAATGAACAGGAAAAGATCTATAAAGAAATTCTTTTACTACCTTAAAAAAATTATACCTCTAAGCCAACACACAAAGCTCTATGATTGGGTTTTCAAATTGTTGATAAGTGAGATAAATTTTTTAAAAAATCCTTCCTACTGGTATACTATGACTATATCTACACTACGGGGAAAAAAACTTTTTTTTCTAATTTCTCCAAAACTTTCATGTGAGCCTCCAGTGATCTTCTATGCTTCTCTAACAAATTCAAACCATGTAGACATACACAAAACTGAAAACTAAGTGGTATCATTCACTTCCTGAGAAGTAACCCCTGATCATATTTTGATGTGTCTGCTTCCAGACCTGTATTTATAGGTCCAAATGTCCATTTGGGTAAATTTTTAAAAAATAGAACCATGTCATAATACTCTCCTTCAACTTGCTTCTTCTCTATCTCAGTTAACACATGAGGAACATCTTTCTTAGAAATGTGTTTATGTGAAACTACACCAGGCATTTTCCTAGGACCTAGGAATACAAAAGTGAAAATAAAAGTAAAAGCATTCAAACTTTTCATACACTTTGAGGGGAAAGTAGAGGCAGAATAGAAATAGAGGCAAAGAAATGAAAGAATGGAAAGAGAGCCAGGGTCTAGCTGGGTGGGCCCATGGAGTGGTGGGGACATGGTTGCTGCTAGAGATGCTGGAGTGAATTAAAGAGGGAGCAAGGATTCCCGGCTCTGAAAAAAAAAAAAAAAAAGAGGGAGCAGGGAAAACATATCCCATCCTTTCTCAATTCCCACCTCTGCTGGTACCAGCACTGGCAGAACAGAAAAAGAAGCCAGAGGGAATGGGAGATGGTAAGGCAGAAATAGTGAGAAATAGTCATATCTCATGGCATTTGAAGATAGAGCCAACAGGTTTAAACAAGAAGTAAAGGAAATAGAAGAATTAGGAGAACACCTAGGTTTTGACCTGAGCTACTAGCTGGAAAAAAATCACCCTTAATAAGATTAAGAAAGAGTCCCAGCCCAGGCGCAGAGTGGGCTGGACCCTCTCCCAGCCCCTTGGGCCGCGCCCCACCACTCCGCAGTGCCTCCCCCACCCCGCCCGCTGAGTAGGATTTTCTGCCGAATTCTGGGAGCCCCCAGACCCAGTCCTAGCCCAGGTCCCGTGAGGGTGCGGAGAGCTTCCTGCTACCCTGCGAGGGGGGACCAGTACCAGCCCAGGCGCAGAGTTGGCCAGACCCTCTCCCAGCCCCTTGGGCCGCCCCAACCACTCTGCAGTGCCTCCCCCACCCCGCCCGCCGAGTAGGAAGTTTTGCCCCATCCAGGAGGCCCCAGATCCAGTCCTAGCCCAGGTCCCCTGAGTGTGTGCGGAGAGCTTCCTCTTCCTCCTACTTCACGTTGCCATCTACAGGCACAGCTCAGGCCTGGCATACACGCCTGAGGTGTAATCCTGCAGCTGCAATCCCTGCAGGGGAGAGTGTAGAGAATAGATCCAACCAGCTAGTCCAGGAGTAGAACATCTCGCCACAGGGGCACAACAGGTTCACCCTTAAGGGCAGCAGCGAGAAGGATTGAGCACAGCAGCCAGACCCAAGCCAGACGCA
>NW_004524691.1:3474504-3479838 GCF_000260255.1 Octodon degus | reverse complement strand
AAAAAAAAAAAAATACAGTCAGCAGGGTAGATCCTCTACCTCTCCCTGTCTCCACGTTTAGCTGTTTGGGTATGGAGCAGGCAGAGAGTTTGGGTGTGGTGAAGTTTTTGGTTTTCTTTTATAATAATTTTATGGCAATCTGTTCTTTTCTCTTTCAGAACTTTGCCCTATATATGGGGTCTCACTAAGTTGCAAGTATAGGCTGAGCTGGAACTTGCAATCCTCCTGCCTCAGCCTCTCAGAAATGTTGAGCCTTTGGTCATGCACCACCATCTCTAGCTGGTCTACTTTTGTGTGCAAAATGATCTGGTACTTTTAACTTGAGAGTTAAGTAATGGATCTTGTATCCATCATAGTAAAAAAGTGAAGCAAGATTTTTTTTTTCTTTTTTTGGCAGAACCAGGGATTGAACTCAGATCCTTGCATTTGCCAGTCAAGCGCTTATCCTACTGAGCCATCTCCCCGGCCCCGCAAGATTTTTTTAAGTGATACTAGATTTAATTCCATCCTGGACTTGATTATATTTTTTATATTTGGCAGCTTTTAATTGATTTTTTTGAAAAGTATTTAGAATATGTAGGCAAGATAGTGTCATTTGTAATGTCATTTTCCCTTTAGGATTAAAAAGTGAATTTTGAAAGCATGCCTTCAAAGTAGCTTGTTAGGGTTTGCACAGTAAATATTATCTCTACTTGACTCTGCAAGGAGGCTAAGTACAGGGCCTAGGCTGAACTGGATCTTTCGGTTGGGTACAGGGTGGGTCTCCTTTCTAGGCGTAGGCTAACATGACTGCAGCCACCAGTGTCCTGATGTTCTGTGTTTTGTTTTGTTTTGTTGGCAATGAAGGCACATGAGATCTGGGTCCGGAGGCATCACTGGCTCTCCATGTCTTGGCTCAGAGCTAGCACATTCTTACCACTGCAGCATTTGACTGGCCAGAGAAGGTCACATAGCCGAGCCTGACATAATAGGCTATACAAATATAATCTTCACACAGTGTGAAGTACTTCAGATTCCCAAAGCCAAGGGCACCACTGTGTTATTTTATTTATGGATGCAGAAGTGAGAATAATAATCATAATTAGCAAAAGTAGAATGACTCTTAACATCACTGAGAACCACAGACTTCACAGATACTTGAGTTTTATCTGCAGAAAGTTTGGCATTAGATGTGACACAGTCTACTTGGAACCCCATAAGCTCTGTGGACTTCTGGGTTAAAAATGATGAGTGAGTGATCTGGACCCCCTATTCATCCCTTTCCTAATTTCCTTTCTTTCTATTTTCTTTCCTAATCTCTAAACAAATATGCACTAGGTGTGCCCCAGAGTTCTATATTTCTCTGCTAAACACAAACTACTGCTCAAAAAGCAGCTCTTCTTTTCCTCTTAATCTAGTTTAGGGTTTGGGAAAGTTCCCTTTTAAAACCTTTAAACTCTAAAGACTTAAAAGAATTCTGTTTCCTCAGGCAAGCTTATTTTCTTTTTCAAATACAATTTCATAATGGGGTCAAATAAGAATGGTCTATGGGGGTGGAGAACGGGAGAGTGGGGATTTTCAAGAGATGTAGAAATGATGGATTTAAAATACTAAGCATGAGGCAATGGTTCCCACAGCCCACAAAGCTATTATCAGACACAATTGTGTTGCTGAGATATTAAGGACTTAAACAGAAAGAAATGAAAAGGAAGACAGAAAAATAGCCTTGCTTTGAAGACCCAGCGTTGTTTGCTTCTGAAAGCAAAAGTGTTCTTCTTGCCCCTTAGCAAAGTATTTTTCCTATTGATCCATCACTTGGTTGCTTTTCTGCCTGCTCAGAACTTGAGTGGGGGGTCTCATTCAGTGTCCAGTAATCTTTCCACTTGACTGTTTTCAGAGACCTGGTTCTTTTTATCCTTGTTCAGTTTACTTCTTTTGATTCTGTTATATGACACTCTTCGGTGTTGTTGAATCTTTGAAGCTTTATTCAGGCCCTCTTTTAATGTTTTTAAATAAACATACACATTCATTTAGGAGAAAAAGTGAAATTTATTTTGAAGGTCATTCTGAGTCACTAAGCTGAGTGCTGGACATTTGGGGAATATACTTTCCAATGAAAAACTTCAGCTTCCTGGGTATTCTGCACAAGTACTAAACTTTATGATAACTCATTCAAACCACATCATTACATTACCAAGCACACAATCTCCCTCTTTTCTTCCTTCTGTGAAGTTAGGAGGCAGTTTCTGAATGATCAGGCTCATGAAGGCCCTACAATCCTTCCACATTATGGTTAGCAAGAATCCTGAAGTAGAATTATGGAACAATGCATGGTTAAGCCAGTCAAAAACAGGAAATTTGTATCATAGTCTCTGTTACTTATTGAAGAAAATTATTTAGCCTCCTGAGCTGACCATCATTTTAATCTCTTTAACATTGGATTACTTACCTTGATTCAACTGAACATGCTACCACCTTTTACATGAGAAAGTAAATAATTCACTATAGAGACTAACCCTTAATGCAACTTATTATGTAAATATTAAGATTCTCAAACAAAACACTGTATTTTCCAAGCTGGTTGATAATTTGAGGTGTTTCTCATATTAAGAATTCACATAAAATTATTACTTAGCTCCTGTGAACCTTCACTTTCAAATATTACACAACATTTCATTTTATGAACACTCATTGCCTTTTTACCTAAATTAAAAAGACTTTTGCTACTCTATTTTCTCTCATGTCATAACTTCTTGAGTATAGATATATTATATTCAATTAATTTTCAGTATAATAACCTAGAACAATTTTATTAACTTCATGGTTATTCAATTAATAATAATAATTAAATGCATTTTTCAGATTCAATCACTGATTACTTAGTAGTAATTACCTCCATAGGACTACAAAATAGAGTCAGAAATAAATGTTTGACTTCATCTGGATTAAATTAATAGGGTTTACACCAAAATTCAATGGATAAGACAAGTATAAATGCCTTAGGGGAAAAATTGTATGAAGTGATTCGAGCAATGTAGGGGCCGAAGAAATGGGTCAGTGGAATAAGCCCTTCCTGGCAAGTGCAAGGGCCTGAGTTTGATTCCCAGTTCCGCAAAAAAAAAAAAAAAAAAAAAGAGCAATGTTGACCTTTATTTTATTTTCTTATTCGCTGTGTATTATTTTATTTAGAGTTATAATTTACAGAGTAGTCAGTCACATTTTTAAAATATACCATAATATAAATTTCCCTCTGAGAAATGTTTGTACACAAACAATGAACACACTACGTGAAAAATTATGGAAACCATGTCTTTCATAATAACATACAAAAAAATGAAATACTTATATTATTTTTCTCAGATCATCTCTTTATTGATGTATTTTCTTATGCTCCTTAGCTAGCTGGGCACTCGACAATGCCATTGTTGATGTCATCTATGATGTCATGAGGGTGCCGGCTGTCCATGTTGCAGCTCACAGACTGGGTGATCCCCATGATCTCCTTAATGGTTCTGGAAAGTTCTCTGGCTAAAGATTGGTGCCACATCTGTCAGGCAATGTTGACAATCTCATCAAAAGTGATCTTTCCACTGTATTTAATGTTTTTCTGCTTCATTCCATCTCTTGGCAGCTCCTTGAAGTCTTTGATGATCAGGGCAGAGGCAGAAGCCACTGCAATCTGAGCCTGTCCTGAATGGTCAGTTTCACCATAATCCACAGACCCTTCCAGTCAACAGTTGCCTTGGCAATGTCACCCCCCACTTTTTTTGGAGACAGACCCAAGGGATCAATCTTGGGGGCCAGGCAGATGTGGCACTGACTTCACCACTAGTGCACCTCAGGTACATGATTTTCATCTCACTGGGGTCAAACTTGGGAAGCAGGCTGGAGGTGGCTGGTGTCAGATGAACCCAGATTCGGGATGACAGAAGAAAGTTGAACCTTAGCCTCCTCTTAGCTGAAAGCCATAAAGTGAAATACTTATGAATCGATCTCACAAAGGAACTGCCAGCCCTGCCCCCGGGGCACACTGAGATCATGATTGAGACTGGGTGTGATGGTGAACGCCTATAATCCCAGCACTTGGGAAGCTGTGAACAGGAAAATCAGTCGAGTCTGATCTATGTAGTGAGACCCTAAACCCCCTGTAGACCCTGCCTTAAATACAGAAAAAAAATTTCACAAAGAAAGTAAGTGATTTATACAGTGAAAATTATGGTGCTCTGAGAAAAGAGACTGAAGAGGATTTGAGAACATGAAAAGATATTTCATGTTCCTGGATAGGAAGAACCAACATTGTGAAAACAGCCACACTCCCAAAGTTGCTATACAAATTCAATGCAATCCTGATTAAAATACCATTATTGGGGCCTGCCCCTCAGCTCAGTTCTTTAAGTGGCTGCTTCAACAAAGCAGTCAGGTTCAGGTTGCTGTGGTTCAATCCCCACAACTCAAGCCAGCCAAACCTGCCCTCAGGGCACTCGGAGCAAAAAAAACAACAAAGAAAACATTATTATACCTCACAGAGCTAGAGAAAATTTTCTCAAATTCATTTGGAACCAAAAGAGACCCAGAATATCAAAAGCAATCCTTGGAAACAAAGTAAAGGCAGCAGGTATCACAATCCTTGATCTGAAATTATTCTATAAAGGTACTGTGATAAAATCAGCATGGTACTGGCATACAGCCAGACCTGATGATCAATGGAACAGACCAGAAGATGCAGACACAACTACAAAAACACTCAACCACCTTATCTTTGACGAACACACTTTAAATCCCTTAGTTCAAAGTCCATCACTTAAAAAAAAAAAAACACAAAGTCCATCACCTAGAGCAGATTGTGGTAAAACATGAGTTCCAAGGGGCTTGGGTAGCCCTGTCTCTATGGCATTGCTTCTTCTTCTTTTTTTTTTTTTTTTTTTTTTTTTACACTGAGGATTGAACTCAGACCCTTGCATTTGCCAGGCAAGCACTTACCCTACTTTGCCAGCTCTGCTGGCCCTAAGGGTGGGCTAGGGCCATGTGTGGTGCCAGGGATGGACCCTTGGTCCCCTGCAGCTGCCCAAGCTTGCCTAAGCAAGCGCTTTAGACCACTGAGCTATCTCATTGGTCCCTGAATCTTCAAATTTTAATATGATATGTTTTATTTACCAGTTTAAAATATGTTCCAGGGGCTGGGGAGATGGCTCAGTAAAATAAGCGCTTGCCTGGCAAGTGCAAGGGCCTGAGTTCAATCCCCAGTTCCGCCAAAAAAATAAAAATAAAAAATGAAACAAAAATATGTTCCAGTGTTCCATGTGATTTCTTCTTTGACCAATATATTTTAACTGTTTGGCACTTTTTAGCTAAATT
>NW_004524691.1:3468560-3474404 GCF_000260255.1 Octodon degus | reverse complement strand
GCAGATTGTGGTAAAACATGAGTTCCAAGGGGCTTGGGTAGCCCTGTCTCTATGGCATTGCTTCTTCTTCTTTTTTTTTTTTTTTTTTTTTTTTTTTACCAGAGATTGAACTCAGGCCCCTGTGCTTGCCAGGCAAGCACTTATTCTACTGAGCTATCTCCCCAGCCCCTATGGCACTGCTTGTTGCAGCCATCATGGCCTCTCTATTGGAGTGGCTCCACTCACTGATTGACCTTTCCTCAGATGTTTTATGCTCTTGATTTCTTTAACTTTCCATGGTCTCCACTCAGCTTTACCATCACAGGTTCACCTACTGTCCTCTGGACACACTGCTTGGCCTCCCACATGTTCTTCTGAAATCTGGGTAGAAATCATCCTGACCGTACAACTCTTACACTCTGAATGCTTGTAAAACCAGCAGCACATGGATAATGCCAAGGTATGCCTCCCATCCAAGCAGTAGCAATGTCCCTTTGAATCACATGTACAGAATCCTCCAAATACCTGGATAGCGTATCTGCCAAAATCCTAACAGTTTCAGTGTTGTTGATCCCCAAAGAATCAATGCCCTAGAGAGTTCTTCTGGAACAGGATGTCCTTGAATTCTCTTTTCAAAGCAAAGTCTTCTACTTTTCCAATTTTGAGGCTGTCAGGGGTAGGGCCTCACTGGTTCCTTACACGACCTCATAGCATCCTCTTATTGTCCTGTTGAAAAGTATTTGGCTTCTTTTTAATGCTAATCTTTTAAGAAACCAAGCTTCCTGTGCTCCAACTTCTCAGGACATAATGTTACCAGAGCTTCCTTTCTTGACAAACTCAAAGTTTTAAATCATTTAGCTGTACCATTTGGTCTTGATTGTCAGTATAAAACTGGCTAATAGTTCCAAACAGTATTCCTATTACCACCTGATTGTTGAACTCCCGTGAAATTTCCTCTGCCAGATTAATTAGTCTGCCTTTAATCCCAGTCTCTCACAAAGTCTCAGAACATGGGTAAAATGTAGACAAATTTTCCACCAGAACAAAACACATATATCTCAAGTCCAACCTCTAATAGAGTTCCTATCCCCAACTGAAACATCTTGAGGCTGGTCTTAATGTCTGCGTTTTCACCAGCATTCTGATCCTCAGAGCTCCCATCACAATTTCCCTTCAAGCATGACTTACAGCATTCTAGGGCTGCTTCTCCAACTAGCATCTCCAAACCTTTCCTAACTACTCCTGCAAAACAATCAAAAGTATATGTTCAGGCAGCATGACAGCAACTACCCAACTTCTAGGGTACAAAAACCTGACTTAATTACTTCCCTCATTGCAGGGACAAAATACCCAACAATCATAATTTAGGAAAGAAGACAGTTAATTTTTATCACATTTCAGTCCATAGTTAGCTGTTCGAAATCAGGACAACATGGCAGAGAGGCACGGCAAGGCAGAGCTTCTTATGGCATAGCAGAGAGGAAGCAAAGAGCATCAAGGGAGGAACCAGGGAGTTATAGGCTTTTGGCTCATGTCCACAACAAACTACCTCTCACAACCAGAGCTCACTTTCTGTTTTGTTTTGTTTTTCAGTACTAGAGATTGAACCCAGGGCCTTCACATTTACCTACTCTCCTAGCCTTTTTTGAATTTTTGTGAGAGGGTCTTGTTTAAGTTGCTAGATTGCCCCAACTAGGCTCAAAATGACAATCCTCATGCCTTTGTCTCCTGAGGCATTATAATTACAGTACTCGGGCTGGTGAGATGGCTCAGTGGTCTAAATCACCTACTTAGAACAAGCTTAGCAAAGCAAAGGGACCACAGTTCAATCCCCCAGCACCACATGCTGGGACTTGAATTCAACTATGTGATGTGATCCTTTTGGCCTCAGTAAACTGATTCACCCCTCTTAGTTGTGTTAGCAGAATTTGTTAGACTGCCCTCAGGAGGAAACAAGTATTTCCCCCATGAAGGTACTCTGACTGTGAAAGCACTGATAGTTTGACTCTAGCACTGGAGTTGGAGAAAACAAGGAGGACACAGAGGGAAGCAGGACAAGAAAATCATTTTGACATGATTCTATTTGATCATATAAAGACATGTGTAACTACTTCCAGGGTTTGAAAAAGAAAATCAGATGCAAGTTAGGCAATGGTAAAAGTTAGTGACACAGCATGTTTGCCACATTAATGAGTCAATGAATGCTGACATGAAGACTACCAGCAAGGAGGCCACATTTTCTGAGAATGTTCCAAACAGAAACAAACATCTGTGTGTGTGTGTGTGTGTGTGTGTGTGTGTGTGTGTGTGTGTGTGTTTATGTGAAATAAAGTAGGGTCAGGGGAACCAAGGACTTCAAGAAATTGTCAACATTTGTTTTAATGAAAAGCAAACCTCTCTGATTATAAACCAAGTAAGGAAAATAAGGAGGATCCTTAGCTTGATAACCATGAAAAATATATATTTTTAAAAAGTGTGGGTTTGGTTTTTTAATCTCTGGTGGTGATTCTTTCATGGAGCTAATATTTGGTAGACTTATCTCTAAGCAGGTATTACTTGCAACAAGTATGTTTTTTAAATGATTCAGCTTATAAGGAATATACAATTTTGATTCAAAAATCAACTTGAGCTGTGACTCAGGAAACCCTCCAAGAGAAACTGCTGGTGTTGCTGGTATTGGTAATGGATCTTCTTGCAAAGCCCTGGAAGTTTCTGGGGAGGGATTTGCCCTGAAAGTAGAGATTTAGGACAGGTAGCACAAAACAAAATCTCAGCTCAGCACAAAGGTTCCCAAAAGTTGATGAATACTAAGTAGGCACAATTGAGTCACATTTCCTAGAATCATAACAACAAAGTACAGAGGGAAACTGAAGCCCTAGACTTCTCATTCAGATATTCAAAGAAACTGCTACAATATTCTAGGAAACTGTTCAAAGATACTTTATATACAATTTCACAACTTGTCCCAGAAAATACAGAATGAAATAAGTTTAACATTCCTCTAACAATTAGAAACCACTGGCTATGTGCATAAAGAAGGCATAGGGGTCCTTACATCTTGTGGCCCAGGCCCACAACTCTAATAACCTCCACCTCTTGCTGTGTGCCTGGACCCATTCTCAGCTCAAAGGATATAAAGACCAAAAGATCCCTGTTATGGTGATACAGGGAGAAAAACTGGTCTTGGGTGGGTGACCTCCAAACAATATAGGGAACCTCCAAATGACATAGGGAAAAAACGATCTCTGGACCTGACCTGCACGAGTTCATGTTCTCTAAACCCAAAGAATGAACTGTAGAAACAAATGGAGGTTATGAGCAGAATATATTTATTGAGAGAAAGAAAGCTCCTGTCCTGAGAGAGGGACAGGAGGGGGGCCTGAGCAGGTAGTTTCCCCCCAGGAAGTTATCTCTTCCAGGGACTTTTATAGAGGAAAACCATGTGGTGAAGTGAATCTAAGGTGGTGGAAAAGACATGGGAACTTGCTTAGTTAGGCATGAGGTGGGACAAAACTATGGTCAACCAATGAGATTACAAGCACCATTGCTCAGGTAAAATTGATTAAATCCAGTATCAAATGGGAAAGCGAGTCACATAGCAAGCAGGCACGAATATGGAACAAGGTCTCTTCCTGTTGGGGGTTGGGCTAGTGACTCATTTGGGCTCTTTCAAGCTGATTGATACTATTTAGGATATCAATCCCTAATGCTCATCCCTAGGGGAGTATGTAGCTGTGCTTCCTCTTTTTGTCTTGGTCTTGAGGTGTGGCCCATATGGGAGTGTCTGTCTCTTCCAAGTTCCAAAGTCACCTTGTCTTCCATCTTGTCTCCTTGAGATCCTGACCCTGTCTAACTGCCTATAATATTTCTATCTAACTCGGCTGCCTACAACAATGGGGACCTATTGTCTAGAGAAAAGAGAAATATTAATCACCAATTAAAATTCAGGAGAGGACCCGGGAGATAGCTCAGTGGAATAAGCACTTGGCCTGGCAAGCGCAAGGACCTGAGTTCAATCCCTGGTTCCACAAATAAAATAAAATAAAATAAAATAAAATTCAGGAAAAGAAAGCATAATATAGTGACTAAAAGCATAGATTTAACAGATATCCATGTTTGATAACTAGTTGTAGCTAGTTTTTCAGAAAGTTACTTACCTCTAGGCCTAATATTTCCATGACAGATATACACACAACTATATACATATATACCAAGATACTTATATGCCTAAATCAACACACACACACACACTGTGTATAAATACAATTATATAAATTATATAAATACAATATCTCCCTCATATGGTTGTTGTAAGAACCAAAGTATGTTAATCACTGAGAAGACTACCTTGCTCTTAGTAAGCATTATGTATGTATATAATAAATATATTTGTGCTATATTTGTATATAATACATATATATATATATATTTGTTAAATAGAGTCATACTTCAGCACTTGATTACTATGAAACTTACCAAATATGGTGCTCCCCACATTTTAATACAAGTTTTGTCCTGATCCTCATTTGACTTGCTAATTGCCTTGTGATTTTCTATCTTTCCCAGCCAAAACAGTTCATTCACTATTCATTTCATGTACACATTGTGCCCCACAGAATCAATTAATAAGAACTCCGATGCCACTACAAGTAAATAGCAAAATATAAACTAGATCTCTAGGAAGCCATACCCAACCATGAGAATTAAAAAGTGGCAACTCCACAAAAATCTAAATCCTCCAGCAATGATGTCAAAGACATTGTTAAAGCTCTTAAGTATTTCTGGGTATCTCTACCTTTTCCTGCCTCTCTTACAGTTCTCTTGACCACTAGCGCATAAGCAAATGATGTGAGTCCCTTCCAGGCAGGGATGCCCAGAGGCTCTTGGGGCTCTTGTTCTCTCCCTCCCAAACATGCAGCCAGAGAGCAAAGGATTCTGCAGTGATGGACCAATGACCTGGAAGAAGAGGGAGGTGAGGGAAGGGGCATCACAAAGAGATGAAAGCTGCTCACCTTTCTAAATACATACTCTCAGGATCCAGCTGGCCCTGACAAGTTGTCCCTAAGCCCCCTGCATGAGTAGTGGGAAGCAGAGGGAGCCACCAGCACCATGAGGTACACAGAGGCGCATTGGGTAGAAAGAGGAAGAAAAGCTCAGAAAGGGTTGATAAACAGAAGAGGTTGAAGGAAAAAGGTGTAACAAAGGAGGAAAAATGTCAGAGGTAAAACATTTCCAGAAATGACAGGGCCGAAGGCTGTGCATTCCAGGGACTGGCAGAAGGAGAAGTAGAGGTTTTGGAATAGTCAAGAATAATGAGGGCCGGGGAGACAGCTCAGTGGAATAAGCACTTCTCTGGCAAGTGCAAGAGCCTGAGTTCAATTCCTGGTTCTGAAAAAAAAAAAAAAAAAGAATAATGAAAAAGAATCTGACTCAGATACTAAAGTATAAAAATCTTAAAACCAAGTCAGGACCTAATAGGTTTGAAACAAAGCTGTGTTATAATATATAACATATACAAACATGTTCATATGATTTACTTGGAATCTTGTTTTACTCTCTTTTTTTTGTTGTTGTTTTTCATTTTTGCGGAACTGGGGATTGAATTCAGGCCGTTAGGCTTGCCAGGCGAGTGTTTATTCTACTGAGCCATCTCTCCAGTCCTCTTGCTTTACTCTCATTAAAGATTTTTTTCCGGGTTGTACTCATGTCACCCAGACTGGTTTATTTTAAATCCTATAAGGCATAGATCTGATATAAAATTTTAACTGATTGCTTCTGTCCTCATCAACAAGAAAAAATTACATGAAAACTGAAAAATCCTTGGAATAAACTTAATGAACTTGTATTTTGATTGAGAGATATGCA
>NW_004524691.1:3461254-3468006 GCF_000260255.1 Octodon degus | reverse complement strand
TTTTTTTGCAGAACTGGGGATTGAACTCAGACCCTTGCGCTTGCCAGGGAAGCACTTATTCCACTGAGCTATCTCCCTATCCCCCAAAATTGCTACCTTTTATTTAATCAAGTCTTTCAACAGAGTATGGTCACACTTGTCTACAGTCCCAGCATTCTGTGAGGCCAAGGCAGGAGGCTTTCTAATTCAAGCCCAGTCAAGGCAGGAAACCCTGTCTCAAAAGATATTAGTTGTTGTTATTAAACAAAAACAAAAAGGTAATAGTCATTCTATTTCTTTTCAGATGACTATGATATTTAGACTAAAATTGTTTTGAAAATGTAAAATATTGTAACGATAGGTGTACTGCAAGGTGACTTATAGGAAGATCAAAGTCCATAAGATAGCTACACTGCTCCATACTTCTTTCTCTGTGCTTTTGAGCTTGTTCTCCCTGACCTCAGGCTACATTCCCAGGCTTTCCTGAGAGGCCCATCTCACTGCTGATTATACCTCAAATATAATATCTCACGTGGCTTGCCTTCAAAATAGAAAAGACACAACTATACGTCAGAAGAGAAAGGAGGACGAAAGGGAAGTGCGTTGCCCTTGTGTCATGTTCTTCAGGATGATAACGCATCCTCCTTGTGTTGTAGTGATTTTGTGAGGCTGGGTGCTAGCAAATGTGTTTACTGGGGATGTGTGAGCTAAGCACAGGCATGTTAATTTTTACTAAGCTTAAAATAACCACAATGTGACACTGGAGAGCAAATCTGCCCCATCTGCCTTCTGTGCCGTCCTCTTCACAATGCATGCATCTAGGCCTCTCACCAAGGATTGCCTCATGATTAATTAAGTTCACTGACAGTCAAGAAATACGTGGGGGCTGGTGAGATGGCTCAGTGGTCTAAAGCACCTACTTAGAACAAGCTTAGCAAAGCACAGGGACGAAGGTTCAATCCCCAGCACCACATGCCAGCCAGCCCCACCCCCTGGTGGGCTGAGCTGGCCACACACACACACACACACACACACATTAAAAAAAAAAGAAATATGTGGGCAGGGGGCGGAGGAGATGGCTCAGTGGAATAAGCACTTCCCTGGCAAGTGCAAGGGCCTGAGTTCAATCCCTGGTTCCACCAAAAAAAAAAAAAATATATATATATATGTGGGCAAACATGATAAATAAAACACATCCAGACCATTCTCTTTTTATTTTAACAATAGAACTAGTCAAAATAAAAGAATTAATAGGAGGAAATAAGGTAACATTCAAAGAAATGAGGGGCCAGGGAGATGGCTCAGTAGAATAAGCACTTCCTGGCAAGTGCAAGGGCCTGAATTCAATACCTGGTTCTGCCAAAAAGAAAAAAACTTTAAAGTATTTAGAGAAAACATTTTCTAATGGTTAGGTACCCCCCCACCTAAGTGTCAAATAAATACTCTGCTACCAAAATGATACTTGCAAAAAAAGTAATTATAAACTTTTCAGTCTCAATGTTGATTCTTCATAAAAAGAACAAAGGACATTCAATGAAGGATTCAATGCAGACTCAGTTTGGCCTCTAAATGAGTATTTCAAACTTTTATATGTGAATTAGTCAGATAATTAGTTCAAATTTCATTTACTTTGCACCTATAACACATTCTTAAGTAAAGCCTTTACTTTTCTTTTAATCAAAATAGTATAATTTTAAAAATAGTGTACATGACATGGTGGCACATGTCTTTTGTCTCTGCACTTGGAAGCCTGAGGCATTAGGATCATGAGGCATTAGGATCAATCTGAGCTACAAAATGAGACCCTGTCTTAAAAAACCAAGACATTAAAAAAAGGAAAATAATAATAAAGATATACTTAGTATTTCACAATACTTTGACCTTTCCCAAAAGCATGGTCTCAACAAAGGCTTTAAAACTCCATCTAAGGCCAGCCAAATAGCTCAGCAGATTAAAGCACCTCCAAGCAGGCTTAGGGGCTCGGGGTTCGATTCCCAGGCCTGCCCTGCTGGCCCCACCCCTGGGGCATGCTGAGACAGTGATTGAGACTGGGCATAGTGAGGCACCCCTATAATCCCAGCTCTTGGGAGGCTGTAAACAGGAAGATCACTACAAGTCTGATCTAGCAGTAAGACCCTGAACACCCTGCAGACTCATAAATAAATAAATAAATATCCATGTATTATTTTGTGCTGCAGATCATGAACACTGAAATATCTGGTAATATCTTCAGGTATTGTAAGTATTATTTCCAAGAAGCCACTGACTATGAAAGATGTCCTCAGTATAATTCTTCCAATCAGCTTTTGCAATACTATTTTTAAATCTAAAAGTGAACCACATAATTTGAGGTATAAAGGCAAACATCTTTTCTTTCCTGGAAAATTATAAACATTGTTTCCTCCTTCTCATTTTCCCATAATTGTATGGAATTTTCTTATTGCCTTACACTGAAACTTAAACCTGCAGAATTCCTAGTTTGTTCACATGGTTGAACAGACTGTTCAGCATTTTTGTATACTATGCCCCATTAGGCAAGAAATCAGCCAAAGTAGACATTTATGATAGACTTAAAGCTCTTTCATTTTAAGTAAATATACAGTTTAAACTTTTCATAAACTAAACTTCTAAATACAGTCATCTGTTATTAACCACAGAAGATTGATTCCAGTGTCCTGTGGCTATGAAACCCCATGGATACTCACATTTCTTATGGAAACGGTTTAGTATTTGAATGTAGCCAAGACACAGCCTCCCACACATCTTAGACCATCTTTAGATCACTTCTAATACCAAATACAATGTGAATGTTACATAAGTTCTCATTATACAGTATGTTTTAGGGAACAACAACAGAAAAAAAGCCTATGTGTTTAGTACAGACGCAACCATTGAAATCACTGGGGCCACTGTGACCAAGGTTGGGTCATTTTTTTTATTTTAGTGAAGCAAATTGTCTGAAGAAATAAATGTAACTTAGTTGAGGTAAATTGTGACTCATGAATACACAAGCCAAGCACTGTTTGTGGTACATGCTAAGCTTTCTCTAGACTAATTAACTAAAGATTTAGTGACCAAAAACAAACAACAACAACAAAAAAAGACTTAGTGGTAGATTCAAATAATGCTAAAAATGCTTAACAGACTGGGAAAGAATGCCTACAATGATCTATGAGAAAAGACAAAAGAAACTGGGATTACTCCATCTAGGAAAGAAAACTGTGGAGATGAATTTCTTAGCAAATTTAAGTTTACAATGGCTATTAAGCAGGTCAGACACAGAGTATTCTCCAATGGGGCAAAACAAGAAGAGATATATATTTAACCATGAGAATATACACAAGATGTACTTAATAAGAAGAAGAATCTGTTAAACCTTAGCCTGAGTCACCAGGGTGTGACAAGAGCCCAAGGCCTGTAGGACCTAAATTCAGGTATAATACACCCAATCCAAAAACGTAAAACAGGGTCACGTATTTCTCGATAGAAGGTGATTGAGGAGATAGGAAGGGTGTCTCATCACACATTATAATGCAAGAGACCCCCTGAAACTCCTCTCTAATTCTTCTATCTCCCCCAAATCTCAGTTCTAAGTCAAACCCTTTTGTTCCAGTGGCCTCCAAATCCCTCTACCTAAGTTCTTCCATCCTTTCTACCCATCCTCCAATCGCTATTTCTCTCCCTTTTTCCCACTTCAAATTCATTTTCTCTCTCCAGATTCTCTGCCCAACAGACAGACAGACAGACAGACAGACAGACAGACAGACACACACACACACACACACACACACACACAAACATACCTTTCAGCCTCTTTTTCCACTCACACTGGCACTATAGGGAACAGAAAACATAAGTGGGATTTGTTAAATGTCCCATTACAGTTTAGACACACTTAAAATATGGTGTATGTACCATTTCTTTTTGTAAATGATACAAACTGTCATACAAGCATTCATTCCCACATTAGAATGGAAAGAGAAGAACAAACTTACAGTGTGTTAATTATTGAAACAGTCCTACCAATTTGGTTTGAAACTGTCTCATTGCTATTTGTTTCTCAATAAAATTATGGAAAAAAATAGAAAAAAAAGAACAAACTTACCAGATAAGAGTTAATCAGCTACCTGGTTTAAGTAGTTTCTTTCAGACATATGTGCAGAGAGTTCAAAACTCCAAGCTTCCTGTAAAGTTGTCTCTCCTCTCTTCTTCCTCACTCCCAGGATGAAGACCTATGAGAAAAAAAAAATTATGTATCCCCAAAGGTAAATGAAATGTATGGCACCCTCAGAGATGTCCCCATACTATTTAGTTATACCCTGCTAGTGACACTGGCAAGACTTAGGGTCTAGGGATCTCTGTCCCTGTTAACTGTCTTTACCCCAGCATAGACTGGCCTTCTAAATCCTCCAATCTACCCAACCTCATCTGTCAGTTGTCCCTGAACAGCTATGCAGGGGTTCATCTCATCTGTTGCCACCAGGACCCTAGTAGGCCTCTACTTTCAATTCCTGCATCGGGGCAGGTAAAAACTTCTGGACCCTTCCACATCACAGCAGCCAAGAGATTCTTGAGGCTCTACATTTGATCTTTTCTCTGCTTAAATATGCTGCCTTTAGTCATTTCTAATTCACTGCCTGAGTGATTCCATAGCTATATTTTAAAAAAACCAAAAACACTCGTTCTGCAAATATGGTCTCCGAAAAGATATGGTTAGGTTTTAACTACATCTTTGCTTTGGCCATGAAAGTATAAGAAAAAAGCAAGAATCTATTTATTTAAATAATTGCCACTCTTCCTTTCCATACCTGTCCTATCTTGGGTGGAAAGTAAGCATGTGTGTACAGCTGTGTGGTGTGTGTGCAAGCCTTTCTCTCCTTCCTAGCCATCACTACACTTCCCAACACACACACACATAGCTTCCAAAGTGTGAGAAATACTGTCTCAATTTCCTTCATGTCATGATTTAAATCTAGAAGGTCCACCAAAAGTCTCGTGTTTCAGATATGGAGCTTTTGGAAGATATTTGGATCATTTAAGGGAATGTGCTGCTAGAAGTTGGACCCTACTAGGCCTCAACTACTGGTTGGAACAAGTAGGCCCCTAGGGACATGACCTGGAAAAGCCTCATCTCCTTCCCTGCTTCCTCCCTTTTTGCTCTGTTTCCTGTCTGCCACAACAAAAGCAGTTTTCCTCTGCAATATCCATCTACCATGCCATTTCTCCCTTGGAACAAGCCAGCCATTGGCTGCTAGACCTTTCCTCCTTTAAGTTTAGGGTGTTGGGTATTTTGTCCCACCTATGAAAAGTGACAAAGATTTGGGCCATTGCTGTGACTGTACCTGACCATCCAGTTTAGAAGTCTGAAATTGGAGAGGCTTGGAGATGTTGGCTAGAGAAGTCCTACAGGAATATAAACAGACTTATAGACAGCACTGGTCTGAGCTCAGAAGGTTGGAATGCTGATGGAAATACAGACAAGATAGTCCAATAGTCCATAATAGCAGTGGGTTATCCATGGAACTGGCAATGTCAGAAGTTGTTGACTTCAGCCTTTCACAGATCAGCATACTAATATAGCTTTACTTTTTATACCTCATGTTTATCTTTTTCTGCTGGATGGTTTAGACCAAGATAAAGCAAGACCTATGTAACAAAAAATGTAACTTTTGTATCTGACAAGGTCAGTCAAATCCCCTCTGGAAACAAGAGACAAGGAAAAAAAAAATGTCATAGGACTGTCCTGGTACAATGCTCCACCTGGCCAAACCACCATATCTGTGTAAAAATGTGCAACTGTTTATTTTTATTTTATTATTTTTTATCTTCTATTTCTTTTTCACATTCCTCGTGCTCTCTCTCTCTCTCTCTCTCTCTCTCTCTCTCTCTCTCTCTCTCGTTTGTTTGTTTGGCAGAACCAAGGATTGAACTCAGGTCCTCGTGCTTGCCAGGCAAGCGCTTATTCTACTGAGCCATCTCCCTGGCCCTGCATCTTGTACTATGAATAACCACTAGGAAGACAACAATATACAATGTATTAGTTATTGAAACTGTCCTACTGACCTGTTTTGAAACCATCTCATTGCTATTTCTTACTCAATAAAACTAATAAAAATAAATAAATAAACTGAGTCCAGCTGACTAAAAAAAATACACACAATAAAGGCCAGGCTTGGGAGTTTTAGATTGGGAACAAAGACTCCGTTGGTAGGTGAGCTGTGTGTATTATGCTCTGGCAGAAAATTTGTTTTTACTTTGCTTATGACCTAAGAGTTTAAAAGAAACTAAGATTAAAAGTAGTGGACTAGGGGTCAGGGAGATGGCTCAGTGGAGTAAGCACTTGCCTGGCAAGCTCAAGGACCTGAGTTCAATCCTCAATTCTGAAAAAAAAAAAAAAAAAAAAAAAAGAGTAGTGGACTAATTAAGCTTATAGAAGAAACTGCTAAGCACAATAACATCAGTTTGTGGCATGGGTATTGCTGCTTTTTTTAGCCAGATCTACAGTGAAAATCAAAAATGAACATCAAGGGCCAGACATGGTGGCACATGTCTGTAATCCTAGCACTCAGGAGACTGAGGTAGGAGGATCCTTGCAAGTTCAAGACCAGCCTTGACTACAAAGTGAGCTAAAGGCCAGCCTGAACTGCATAGAAAAAGTTTGTCTCAAAAAGACAAAAAAGCTCTTGGGAAGCTGTAAACAGGTGGGTCACTATGAGTTCAATCTAGTATTGAGACCCTGAACAGCCTGTAGACCCCTCCCTAAAATACAAAAA
>NW_004524691.1:3455411-3461058 GCF_000260255.1 Octodon degus | reverse complement strand
CTTTCTTTCTTTCTTTCTTTCTTTCTTTCTTTCTTTCTTTCTTTCTTTCTTTTTCAGAACTGGGGATTGAACTCAGACCCTTGCGCTTGCCAGGGAAGCGCTTATTCCACTGAGCCATCTCCCCAGCCCCTGCAATTTCATTTTATAGGAAATGTCTACAAAACTGGTAGACAATGGTTGCTAAAAAAATTAACATTACAAAAAAACCTGAAAGCTATGCAGGAGGACAATAGCAAAGACAACTTGCAGGCACCTGAGGAATTGGTAAGACCCTCACAGTCCAGGTCCAGGACCTCTTGCTCAAGAAGGACTGCCTAAAGATTTCTTTCTAGGAGCATAATTTAAGAACTACAGTATGTGGTTTATTTATTTACTTCATTTACTTATTTATTTATTTTTTGCAGAACCAGGGATTGAACTCAGGCCCTTGCACTTGCCAGTGAAGTGCTTATTCCACTGAGCCATCTCCCCGGCCCCCAAGATTTCTTTCATAGTGCTCAGTCATTCAGATAGTCATTAAGTATCTGCAGCCATGCCCCAAGAAAACCTGGCTGCTGCTAGAGCTGGCAGAAGGCCTTGGCATCATCCATATGATGCTAGCTTTACAAGCATGCAGAATGCACAAG
This sequence comes from Octodon degus, assembly GCF_000260255.1. Taxonomy (NCBI): domain Eukaryota; kingdom Metazoa; phylum Chordata; class Mammalia; order Rodentia; family Octodontidae; genus Octodon; species Octodon degus. Next base: position 3,460,432 of record NW_004524691.1, on the reverse strand, counting down.
TTGTGGTGATCATGGAGATTTCTGTTCCAATTTTAGAAGAAGATATGAGAGCCCATACAGTGTATCCTTGCAAAGAGGAGTTTATGAAGCTATGTGTGAAGGCAAATGTACAGTGGACACTCCAGGGATTTGGAGGTAGCAGAAATGTGGAACATCTGCTAAGAAAAACCATAAGTAGTGAGTAAAGGTACCCAACAGAGATGCCATGAGGGTTGCAATAGGCATTTCTACAGAAGAAAGGCTGTCCAAACCCTTTTGATATCGCACCACAATTTGCCCTGGTGCTTGATATGGAACTACAGAATTTAAAGTCTCCCCTAGAGCAGGCAAGATAGCTCAATAGACTAAGCACCTACTTAGGCATACACAGGTACTAGGGTTTGATCTCTAGCACCACATGCCATGTCATCCCTGACCCTGTCTCCAGGCATCCTGAGCTAGCCACAGAGACTCCTATAATCCCAGCACTGGGGAAGCTGAAAACAGGAGGATCACTGAGTCTGAGCTTTGTAGTAAGACCTTACCAAATACATAATAAATAAATAAATAAATAAATAAATAAATAAATAAAGTCTCCCCTACTTGGTTTTGGTCTTGCTTTGGTTACACTTCTTTCTATCTTCTATTTTTCCCTTTGGATAGCAATATTTACAATGTACCACTTCTATGTTAGGATTATTTAACTTTCAGTTGATCCTAGCCAAAGGGCTGAGAAGTGACGTAGAGTTGTGTAACCTTTCTATATTTTTATTTAATTAATTTATTTATTTATTTATTTATTTATTTTGTGGAACCAGGGATTGAACTCAGGCCCTGTGCTTGCCATGCAAGCATTTATTCCACTGAGCCATCTCCCAGGCCCCCCTTTCTTTTATTTTTATAGGGGCTCATAGCTAAAAGTTTTCCTTAAGTTTCAGAGGAGACTTTGGACTTGGACTTTTCTTTTTTTCTTATTCATTTTTAATTTTTAAAAAAATTTTTCCATCATTTTATTGAGAAACAAATACCAATGAGCCAGTTTCAGATCAAATTGGTAGGACAGTTCCAATAATTAACACATTGCATGCTGTCTGCCTAGTGGCTATTTGTTGTACAAGATGCAGACATGATATCCTATTTACAAACACTATTAGAACAAATCCCTCTATTCAATGAATTAAGAGAATGTAGCTGTGTATCTATCCTAACCATTTTGAATACACAGACACAAAATGGTGGGGCCGGGGAGATGGCTCAGTGGAATAAGTGCTTCCCTCACAAGCCCAAAGGCCTGAGTTCAATCCCCGGTTCCGAAAAATAAATAAATAAGTAAAAACCAAAATGATTATTCATCTATATCCCCTTTTTTGTTTAGTTCCGTCATTTGAATATTATAGATATGTGAACTCAGCAAAATATTCCAAAATAGTCCCACTATCCTGGGACAGTTACAATAATTAATACACTGTATATTGTTGTCTTCGGTGAACTTGGACTTTTCAGCAATTGTAAAAGTGTTAAAATTTTGGTAGTGGGGGGGCCAGGAAGATGGCTCAGTGGAATAAGTGCTTCCCTCACAAGCCCAAAGGCCTGAGTTCAATCCCTGGTTCTGAAAAAAAAAAAAAAAAAAAAATTAAACAAATAAAATAAAAATTAAAATAAAATAAAATTTTGGTGACTCTTAGAGATAGACGGAGGGCCGGGGAGATAGCTCAGTAGAATAAGTGCTTGCCTGGGAAGCACAAGGGCCTGAGTTCAATCCCCAGTTCCACAGGAAGAAAAAAAAAGAGATAGACCAAGTGCATTTTGGATAAAGAGATGGACATGAACCTTTGGGGGATGGTGGTAGAATGGTGTAATTCAGCTCTAAAATGTCCCCTTCAAAACTTTAGGTGTTGGGCCAGGGAGATGGCTCAGTAGAATAAGTGCTTGCCTGGCAAGCGCAAGGGCCTGAGTTCAATCCCCTGTTCCATTAAAAAAAAAAAAAAACAAAAAACCTTCAAGTGTTCAACGATGGGTCTTTTGAAAACAATTGGATCCTTAGGGGTTGATCTGCTGATGAGTTTATAGCTGAGTGTGCTGTTAGGAGGTAGAGCTGGGGCCAGGTCCAAGAGGTAGGGCACTAATGTGTGGCCTGGAAGGTGTGCCTTCCTCCCTGACTCCTCACCTCTCGCTCTTCTTCCTGGATGCCATGATATGAGTTGCTCCCCCACAAACACACTGTGCTCTTCTACCACACTGCATCTGCCTTGCAATAAGCCAGTCACAGACTGAGCCAAAACACATTCCCCTCCTTTCGGTCCCAGGTAATGAGTGACCCGCCCCACCAATGGGAAAGCGACTAACACACTTTAGAATTTCTTTAATACTGTCTTTTCCTTCACTGGGACATAAGCCTTAGGTATAAAGAGTGAAGGAAGAACAGGAATTAGAAAACACAAAAACTGTATCAGTGTTTACATATCATTTCCATTATAAACTTATGTTTCTGATTTATGTTTACTTACCAGAGCATAAAGATGAAATAGTTTAACTTTTTCCTAAGCCCTGCCTCATCCACACTTTCTTTCCATTTCCCCTTGCTTCTTCGCATCTTGAATTGGCTGCATCTATTTACTTTTGGCTATTAACACACTATCCTAAAACTTCTATTTCAAGCTCCACTTAAATTCACCTCCATCCCCCCATCCCACCACTCCAGAGAAGCCTTGAATCAAGACCCTGAGCACCACAAATGAGATGAAGTGAAGGGAGGGCTAGGTGTGAAACATCCCTCCATACCTCCCTGTCTTGGCTCAAGAAGAGGGAGAAGGAAAGAACGAGTTTCTATTCAACAGGCTTAGCTGTGACCCTCTTCCTATTGGCTGCTCTGTTTCTCCAGCCAACACAGAGTGTTAGTGCCAACATTTCAAGTCCACCTGTGCAGGAACACATGTGAGAACTAGTCAGAGGGTCTTGGAGGGGCTTATCCTCTCCACAGTCTCCTATATGGAACATTTAGCTCTGGCTGAATCACTCCCACTTACCCCCTCAACTGTCCTTCGTAATTCACCACAAGTTACAGTGCACAGTCCTAGAATGGAGGGGAATTACAGTAAGATGGGTCAGAGATAGCTGCCTTCTCTATTTCCTTTTGTCCTAAGAAAGGTCTCACACCACGGACACAGCATGGAGTAGGCAGACAATCAGACAGCTCCACAGTAGCCTCTTCTCTCTCACTCACCTCATCCTACCTTGCATCTTCTCTCCTCCGAGAGGGCTAAGAAGGGTGAAAACAGGGACAGTCCTAAAAGCCAACATCGTGGTACCTCTTTGTATATTTGGCAATGGCAGTTGGAAGCAGCCCCTCTCCAATGAGAAGGCAAGGAATTACCCACTTCGCTTCTTCCAAGCTTCTTTTATAGATGAGGACAGGATTTCAAGGAACAAGGGATATGCATGGGGACTAATGTTCAGTTCTCCAGCCCTTTAGGAAAACTACAGCAAGCGTCAGACCCCATCAGACTAACTAGCGCTGAGTGACAAAAAAAAAAGTTCTTCCTGCCTGATACCTTACTGTTTCATTTCATTTCCCGTCACAGTAGAATCCCTTCTAATTCTCTGAAAGATGATAGATGCTTGCTTCCCTTTATTAATGAAATGAGTTCTCCCTAGAAATAACTGAAATATGCCGCATATCAATTCTAGGTCCCTTCTGAAGATCTTGTGACTCTGTAAGAACAAGAAAGAAACAAAAAGTTATATTCATGGAGGTAAATGATTAAAATTGGAGTCAATTCTTATTTCTGAGTGAACCAAATTTTTTTTCCAAATTTTACTCTTACTGACTAAATATTTATTTTCTACAAGTGAGCAATGACCAAGTGATTTTCATTCCCTTCTACGACATCTTCTGTTCAACTGTGTATTATTTTCATCAGTATCTATTGTAAAAACAGTTCCTGCCAGTGAATTTGTCTACCCTATGTGCTATTTGTAATTTTTTCTCCATAATTTTATTGAGAACCAAATAGCAATGAGACAGTTTCAAATCAAATTGGTAGGACAGTTTCAATAATTAACACATTGCATACTCTCTTCCTAGTGGTAATTTTTTTTTTCTATTTGTAATTTTAAATACACTTAATCTAAACAGGATTTGAAATTTCTGTTTCAATATGCAAAATCCTAGTGATGTACAATAATCTTTGCCTTGAAAGGATTGTGGATGTGCGTGTTTAGTTATCTACATTTTTTAAAGAAAGGTAGAAAGAACGAACACAATTTTGTTAGAAACCCTACCACCCTACAGTATCAATTCAATAATAAAATGCTGCCTCCTGCTGGATGACTTGGATTTAGCATGATAAACTTTAAAACTGCTATGTATCATTTCACCAAAAAAATGTAAGGAAAACTTTTAAAGAAAATTTAAATAATTTTTAAATTTAAATAAAGAGTAGCTTCCATTTAAATAAAGAATAAAGACTAAAGTTTTAAAGATTATCTAGATTCTGTTTTTGAGGTAAGAAAATACCTGAATGATCTATCCTATAGATATGATTGAAGATTTCTTCATAGTAACTAAGGAAATAGAAAATGCATAATAAACTTGGAATTATCATAATTTTTAATTTTCACATTTATCCACTGTACTTAAAATTTTCAAACACTCAATGTGTGTTATATATACACATATAAACATACACACATGTGTATTAATACTATATACCTAGAAAAGTAACTTTGTTTTAATAAAGGCAATGAATTGCCTAGGTTCTCAACTCTATTGCCAGTAAACACATAAATTTGAGCAAACCACTTAATCTCTGCATCTTATTTCTGCTTCTGTTTCTTTTTCTTTTCTTTTTTTGCAGAACTGGGGATTGAACTCAGACCCTTGTGCTTCTTATTCTACTGAGCCATCTCCCTGGCCCCTATTTCTGTTTCTATTTTTAAAATATTATTTACCTCAAAACTCTTTGTCTCACTAAAATTGCAAAGCACTATGGGAAGTACTGAACTGACTTCCTACCTTTAAGACTTTTTTTTTTTTTTTTTTT
>NW_004524691.1:3443082-3455205 GCF_000260255.1 Octodon degus | reverse complement strand
AGAAGGATCACTGTGAGTTCACAATGATCTCAAAAATATCAGTCAATCAATCATCATCATCACATGTATGAATTGAAAGAACCAGATTTATGACCAAAAAGAAGTTTTATTGGGTGTGGTAATGCATGCCTGTAATCCCAGAACCTGGGATGTTAAGGCAAGAAGATCACTATGAGTTAGAAGCCAGGTTGGGCTATATAGTGAGCTCAAGCCAGTCTAAACCACACAGTGAAACCCTGTCTCGAAAAAATAAAAAAATTCACTACTACTTAAAGAGATGAGGAAGAAGGTTACAAACAACCCCAGGTCATTATTATATGAAAGTAAAATACACTCTCAACTCTCTAGGAGTAGTTTACTACCGCAAATCCAAAGGATTAAGTAGGTCTAAGCAAAGGTGACCTGGTTGGGAACTCAGAAAAATCTTGTCTACTCAGCCTTCTCCCTGCAACAACATTCTCAGACTCTTACGTAGAGCACTGGCCCAGGACAATCAAAAGCTGACCTTTTCCTGGATATGTTAAAGGGTCTTTCACAACACTCTGAGGATCCTTCCCCAAATCAGAACTAGCCAAAACCAATTATAAGACCAAACGGGCTGGTGAGATGGCTCAGTGGTCTAAAGCATCTACTTAGAACAAGCTTAGCAAAGCACAGAGACTGGGGTTCAATCCCCCCAGCACCACATGCCAGCCAGCCCCGCCCCCTGGTGGGCTGAGCTGGCCACACACACACACACACACACACACACATAAATAAATAAAATTTTAAAAAAAGACCAAGGGACACTCCAAATGCTCCAGTCCCTCCTCACACTCTCTTATAGGCATGCAATTTTAGTAATCCTATGCCTCAAGTTTGTCTATAAAATGGGGATAACAATATCATCTACCTCATCAGACCATTGAGAAGATAAAATGAATTAGTACAAGTACAGCACGCACAGTAGTGTCTGGTATACATGCTGTGTGTGAGAGCTACTGCTCTTGGTACCACTATTATTATAGCCATGCTAATCCATCCATGGCATACACTTGTGGACAGATGATGTGTCCATTTCACAGCTCTTCAATTTTCTGAGACTGAAGGTTGGCTAAGTTCTCTGACCATCAATAATTAGAATTTCCTTCTTATCCTACTCATAAGACATTATTATGCATATATGCTTTTTATTTTTTAATTATGAAGAAATAAATTGTAATGACTGGTGTTATTAAACAGCATATTAGCCAAACCAAGGAAACAACTTGTTTTCCAGCTATATAAGCAGATATCCCTGGAATAAAAGCTGAGACTTATGTATATTTCATATTAAACATTTGTTTATGACAAGGACTTACCCTAATTCCATTTCAGGTCAAATAAAGAAGGAATCATTATATCTTTGACTCAAAATTCTTTGGTAAATCACCCTAAGAAAAATACCAGAAGGTACAAAAGCTATTTGAAGAGTAAAAATGACATTTGGCCACTAGATGTAGTCAGCTTTAGTTCCCACTTGATCTATTTAAAACCTTAATTGGCTTGCACTTGGCCGAAGCACTGACAATTTATATCAAGTACAGTATTTTGACACTGTGGGATTCTCCAGAGTTGGCTGGATTAAAGCTTACGTTCTCAGCTATAGAGAGAAAATCCTTTTGGAGTTATGAAAAAAAGAGAAGTAATTTTAAATTTCTATCTGAAATCTTCCTCAGATCTTTTTGAAAGTAAATTATTGAAGCTAAAATTGAGAGCGTGGGTAAGTCGGTGGCTTTTCAGCCCACTTTGCTGTAACAGGAAGCCCTAAGGACCACAGGGCGCACAGCTCGCGGGCAGCGCGCCGCAGCTGGCCCCTAGCACCGCTGAGCCTCTGCTCTCTACCAGGCCCAGCAGCCTAATCGTGCCTGCCATTTCCTGTGCAGCTAATTCCCAGGAAAGGCCAACAGTCGCCTAGTAAAACGCCCCAGAGGAAAAAAGAGTGGGACACAAGCCTCATTGAATAAAAAGATAGTTATAAGGAACAGCAGAGCCGGCAGGTCGGTTCCTTTCATCTTTTTGTCTCCCACAAGGCTATTAAAACATTTTAAACAGTAAAACTTTAAGATAGTCATGAAGATAGAGTAAGTGACAAAAATAAACCACAAAACAAAGGTGTGTGTCCTTCCCATAGAGGGGACAAAGGACTCTTCTATTTGAGAAGACACGCTGCACCCCCTGCAGACATTAAGGAAACAGCCAGTTTGTGGTCAGGTTCAACATCAAAGAGGCTAAATTCAAATTCTCCACTAGATGGCCCTAATGTGTACTAAATAAATAGCCTTAATTTTCATGACAAAATAAAATATGGCATTTTTAATACATACGTGATTGAAGAAATCCTTTCTAAGGGAAAAACCATGTGATAATCATCAAAAAAGTTTAATAAAAATTATTGATTACCTAAGAAGATGGAGAATTGAATGCAAGCTTTTATCTCCACTCCATTCAAATACAGAGGAAAATGAAAGATAAATTCACGGGCAATAAAGAATGAGAGACAGCAGGCAGCAGACCAAATCTCACTTTCAGGAAGCTGTCCACGTGATGGCTGAGTGCCAGATGACCTAAGAAAAGGTAAATCCAAGAACCTGCTGAGGGGGCCATGAGGAGCAAGTCTACACCCAGAGATTTTGGGGGGGGGTCAAGGACCAACCCCCCCTGCCAGCTGGGCATGGTGGTAGACGCACACTTACAATTCCATACTGGGAGGCTGAGCAGGAGGATGGTTATGAGTTAGAGGCCAGATTCACCTACATGGTAGTTTTTTAAAAAGAGATGTCCTTCTCCCTAAGTCCTGGGAAAACAGTGGTTTTGGGGGAACTTAAAACAAAAGAATATTGGACAAATCTACATAATGGCCTACAAGAGCCCCCAGTCCCTTTCCCCTGTTTGTTTCCCTAAGAGCTGTCAGTCAAAGCCAATCTATACCCTCCCAAACCAGATACTGATGGGCCCTACTGGCCTGTTAGCCCTCCAGCAAAGCTCACTGTTCACTGGGCTCTCCCCCTCCTCCACACAATCAGCCTTCTGCCCTCTCTCTTAAACAGACAAGCCTGATGTGGCAGCACATGCAGAGGTGGGGAGAGGGTAAAAGAATCATATGCATCACATGCAGCTGCCAACTACCATAATGAATGCAATCATTATCTCTCACAAACATGTACTGATAAAAGTATAAAAAATGAAAAATTTACTTGGATTCCAAGTTTTGTGGTCCTTAAATTTTTCAGCTGAAGTAAGAGCTCACTTCCTTTGCTCTGGCCTTTTATTGAGATATTGATGGCCAAGATTTTCCGCAGAAGCTCACAGAAGCACAGATATCCAAATAGCATACAGTAAAAGCAGGCAAGCATGACATCTAAACAAAAGGGCTTTCATCAGGTAGTGATGAAATGTTCTCCCTCGTGGAAGAAATACAAGCCCTCTTTCCCATAGGACACAGATATCTACAACCCCTATTTTAAAATGCCAGCCCACCTGTTAATTCCATGCACGTTCCCTAAAAGAAAAATCATTATATGACAGTTTTATTAGCTTCAGAAGCCCTAAGGAGGATTTGATGAATATGTCTTCACTTTGAGAAAACATCTACAGGGAAATTATTCAGAGTTGAGTGAGACAGCATAAGTGGCAGTTTTAAAAAATGGCCCCCAATTTTCAGACATGCCTTCTGTAGAGAGGCACAGAATCTAGGCTACTGCTTCCTGTACTGGAGCAGGATTGTGATGCCTTCAGACAATAGTATGTGACATGATACCAGACAAAAAGGCCAGGCAGACTGCAGTATGTGCTATGACACTTAGACCTGGAGCCCCAAACTGCTAGTCCTGATGACTCTGAGAAAGTAAGCTTTGAAGAAAGCAAGCCATATGAAGCAGTTGAGTAGATCCCCTCTCAGCAGGTCTAACTTTTAAGCCAGCCTGCCCTGAGGATTGAAACCTAAGAATTCAAAATAGAAAGATCAAGCTCAACCATCCCTCCAGTGTCTCTTCTGTATGGACCCACAAAATCCATGAATATAATAAAATGATAGTTTCAAAATTCTTTTCTTGTTCTGGGAAGCCATCTTCATGGCTGAACTTAGGGCCCCTTGGCTCCCCAATAATTATAAATATGTTTTAGTGTCTTTACTTTTGCCGTGGGTTGCACTGGGAGTGGTAGATTGGAATTAACTTGATGGGATTCCAATAACTTTGGGATTACACGTATTGGCTTCTTGGACTGAGACAAGGACCTGGAGGTGATTCCTGCATTTGGTGCCCAATGTGGCCTGATCACATGACCTTCCCAACACAAAGACCACTTACCAGAATCATGTGCAGGCGACTCACTGGACCTTGCATGACCAATGTGAAGGTTAAAAGACAGAAAGGAGAATAAGAAAGAGAAACAGAGGAGACTGTGGAAAAGGATTAGGAAGAGAAAGAGAAGAAGAAATAAGATCAGGAGGAAGTGGAGGAGATGTAGGAAGACAGTGGAGTGAACATTTGTGGCAGTTTCAGCTCATAGTTCGCTGGCTCTAAGGCAAGGTAGCATGGAAGAAGGACAACACAAAGGAGAAACAGTTGGGGCAGAAGGAAGGCAGAGGGCAGCAAAGCAGCGAGCTGATACTACAGCAGAATAGCACAGAATGGCGGCTTACAAAGAACAGAAAACTACTTCTCAGGTGTTCCATCGCTGTTAAAAAAGCTGTATTTGGAGAAGTTTGTAAAGAACCTTTGAATACTTCATGCCAGTCCAAATATTGTAGGTGCTTGAATTCAGCAAACTAACTCAATATAGTTCAATAGTCAATAATAGTAGTGAGTTGCCAGCACAACTGGCAATTGTCCAAAGAAAGACAACAATATGTATTGTATTAATTATTGTAACTGTCCTACTAACCTGTTATGGAACTATTTCATTGCTATTTAAACTTTTTTCTCATTAAAATGAATAACAAATAAAAAAACAAAACTCTTTTATTATTATTATTATTATTATTATTATTATTTTTTTTTTTTTGTACCAGGGCTTGAACTTAGTACCTTGCCCCTGTCAGGCAGGTGTTTATGCCACTGAGCTATCTTCCTGGCCTGCTTCAAAATTCTAAGTTGTGCTATGTTGCTATGTCAAAATAGTGACTGCAGCAGAGTGTGGGAAGCAAAAATATTTATTACCACTATAAATGAGTAGACTCATTTTTTCTTTTTCTTTTTTTTTTTTTTTTTTTCAGAACCAGGGTTTGAACTCAGGCCCTTGCACTTGCCAGGGAAGCACTTATTTCCCTGAGCCATCTCCCGGCCCCGAGTAGACTCTTTTTCCAAAAATATTCTAGTCATTTTAGAATGAAAGTTCACAATACTTGGGAATAAAAGCTTTCCTGCATAATTTGAAGTAATCTTAGCTCATACATATTGTTTTACTTGATGTTATTATAGCTCCAGGGCTTCAGGGCAATCAAACATATCAAGCCCAATCCCTTGTTTTTGTTTTTGCTTTTTTTTTTTTTTTTTTTTTTTGAACTAGGGATTGAACTCAGACACTTGCACTTGCCAGGGAAGTGCTTATTCCACTGAGCCATCTCCTCAGCCCCAATCCCTTGTTAATACTATCTGACCAAGAGCTTCGTAACTGTGAAAGTACTAGGGTGTAGTGCCCAGGTGCTGGGGCTGGAACCCAGGACCTTAAGCATGCTAGGCAAGTGCTTTACCCCTGAGCTACACTCTGGCTCCAAGTGTATCTTAGCTGCAGAATGGAAAGAGAGAGCTAGCAAAGGCCTTGCCCTGTAAGCCCTCATTTTGAATTTTATTCCATGAATACAGATGCTAATAAAATGTGTCCTCAAATTTCCCCAAAACACAGTTTACTGGCATTTTCCTGCTAAGGATGTTATGCCATGTCCTGATTCTAGCTGTGAAAACGTCAACAGTGTTGCTGGCATTATTTTTGTTTGTATTTTAAAGTCACACAAGCTAAACCCTCAATGATGCTCTTATTCCCCCTGTAAATAACACCTCCAGTAAGGATAATAAAGTCCTATAAATATATAAAATTCTTCCTGGGGCTGGGGAGATAGCTCAGTAGAATAGCACTTGCCTGGCAAGTGCAAGGGCTTGAGTTCAATCCCAGGTTCTGCCAAATAAAATAAAATAAAATTCTTCCTCAATTAAGAAAGCTTTGTTTCTGCCATTCTTGGATCCAGGTTCTTGAATTTATGGTTTACTTCTAAAATAAGAAAGTCAACCACCACCCAAAACCAGAGGTGGTAGCTCAACACTCTGGAAGGCAGGAGTGAAAAATGCATGCCCCACCTGGTCAGACCCTGTCTCAAAATAAAAAATAAAAAAGTGTGGGAATATAGCTCAGTTGAGGCCCTGGGTTCAATCCCTAATATTACAAAAAAGAAAATGTAGAAGGTAGATTTTTTTTCTACAGAATACAGAATTATAGAATCATAGTACTGCTGCTTGTTGACTTCAAGGTACACATAACAGCACTGCACAGATCGAACAGTAGATTATGCCAATATAAATGTGTAAATTTAAGATCACAGAGTGTGCCATTTTTTTCAGTTTTCACCTGTCCAGCTACCAAATGTTATTGAAATAAGCAATTATTTTGAAGCTACATAATACAGAATAGTGCTTTGCTTTCCATATAGGAAACTAAAATACAGAAAACTTCAGAAGTATATTCAAATGCTTTACAAAAATATGAAATGTGGGGCTGGTGAGATGGCTCAGTGGTCTAAAGCATCTACTTAGAACAAGCTTAGCAAAGCACAGGGACTGCGGTTCAATCCCCCAGCACCACATGCCAGCCAGCCCTGCCCCCTGGTGGGCTGAGCTGGCCACACACACACACACACACACACACACACACAAATAAATAAATAAAATAAAATAAAATATGAAATGTATTATCAGACAGTTTCTGCAAATTACTATTCCTTTTTTTTTTCTTTTTTGTGGAACCGGGGATTGAACTCAGGCCCCTGTGCTTGCCAGGCAAGCACTTATTCTACTGAGCCATCTCCCCGGCCCCTACAAATTACTATTGACCAGGCAGAATTGCAAACACCAAAGAGATAAACCACTAATAGGAGAGCACATTTCAGTGAGTTTGTACATAGTGAGTGTCTATTCTTCAAATATGGGACCAGAGCTGGAGCTCGATGATTGCTTCTCCTGAGGCAAGAAAAGCTGTAAATATATTCAAAGCATCTCAGGAAAGATGGCTCATCCCAAATGCCTGTGTAGGAACTGACTGGAAATGTGTTTTTTTAATGTTGCAGAACCCACAACTATGGTGTTTGCAACTGAGTCTTGCAATATCTTAAATGCTTCTGTTTGTCATTGTTACCATAGCCCCTTCTATTTACATGATTTTTCTCCTGTTGCAGATTTTAAGAAGCTCTCCATATACTCTCTTCTCTCATCTATCCTACCTTACCATTTTTTCTTTACCTTTTACACACACATATCCTCTTCCTTTCAATGAACAGCTATGGAGGGAATCAGCAGATGGTTTCAAACAAAAAGGGAAAGGGTTTTTTTTACAATGTTTTTACAAACTCAGGGCTTCACACACATGTTAAGTGAGGCTAATCCACTAACAGCCACACTCATAGCCCATACCAGAAAAAATTTTTGTCTCTCTATATATGAACATTTGTCTCCAACACACACCCTTGAAACAAGAAGATAACTCTTGTTAAATAAAAACCACAGGTAATAATTTTGGACTAGGTCCCTACACTAAGTCCCAACAGATCTGACCAAAAATAAAAATGGAGTCACTCATACTAAAGTTCCACAATGTCATACCAAACTTAAGTTTCATCTGACCTTCCTAGATAAGGAGCAAAAGGTTTCCCAAATAGGTCAGTTTCTTTTCTTTTTAAAGATTTATTTATTTATTTATTTATTTTGTGTGTGTGTGTGTGTGTGTGTGTGTGTGTCCAGCTCAGTCCACCAGGGGGCGGGGCTGGCTGGCTTGTGGTGCTGGGGGATTGAACCGCAGTCCCTGTGCTTTGCTTAGTTTAGCTTGTTCTAAGTAGGTGTTTTAGATCACTGAGCCATCTCACCAGCCCCCAACAGGTCAGTTTCTTCAGGCATAATAGGAAAATTCCCTCTGCTTTACTCCTTGTTAAAAGTAACCTGCTGTTAGCAAGTTCTTTTTCTATTGTTTGGTGTCTTTGTTCCTATCTTACAATGAAAGTAACTGAAATGTACAACTTTTTGTTTGTTTCTGCTTTCTTCAACTCCCATGTACAATGTAAAGACCAATGTGGTGGCACAAGGCTATAACCCCAGCACTCTGGGAACCTGAAGCCAGAGGATCCTAAATTCAAGTGCACCTGAGCAATTTAGGAAATTAGCAAGACCTTGACTCTAAGTAAAAAATAAAAAGGGACTAGGGATGTAGGAGGGTACAAAGGCCCTGGACTTAATCCCCAGTACAAACAAACAAGCACCTGCATACTAGAATAAATGAAAACAAGTATTAAAAGGAAAATGGATATACTTTGAATTCATAATGTTAAATGAAATAAATCAGACACAAGATAAATATGGCAAACGAGTATAAATATAGGCAAAAAAATCCAGTTAATGGGGGAAGCAGTAGCAAGAACAACAAACTAAGTATGTTTGAAGCTGAGGAGTATATTGAGTGGGATTACTGGCAATGTGTCTTTCATTGTAATAAGTTTGTAAAATTAAAACCAAATTCCTCTGCTCAGTCTGTTAGAAAATTCCCTCTATTTTATGGAATGAAGTACTGCTCAATTCTGGAATCATAAATAAAACAAATCTTAAAATCTTTAAATTTCAATGTACCTTTATTTGAGGCAGGATTTCACCATGTAATTCAAGCTGGCCTTGAACTTGAACTCACGGTGATCCTCCTGCTTGCTGGGATCACAGATATGCACCACTACACCTGGTTTGTGTCCTCTGACACCCTTATGAAGATATTTTTTGGAGAAGTGAGGACCAGCTATGTCCCACACACATGACATGGAAGGGCACTACCACTTAATCTATACTCTTAGCCCAACAATAATCTTTTTAAATTTTCTCTTTTTACGATCAATTAAGGGAAAAGAAGGAAAAACCGGCTCAGTTGTCAAGCAAAGAGAACTTAGTCCAGGAATGGTGACACATTCCTGTAATCCTAACAGCTCAGGAGGCTGAAACAGGAGGATCACAAATTTGAGGCCTTCCTGGAAATTTATTTATTTATTTTGGGTTTAAATGCACTTTATTTTTAGACAACCTACATGATGTGTTTTTTCCCAAAAAAACAATGCCTCCACTCCAAATAAATCACGGTCAAAATAAATGAAGCATTCAAGATGACATCAGTCCCATTCGTCTAAAATCCTGGTATTGTGTAGATGACAAGCAGCAGCCAGTTATGACAAGTGATAGATCCAAGGTTACCATCAAATCCGTTAACATTTTTCTATTCCTAAACCATCCTTAAAGAAAATCATAAATGGGGTCACACCATCCTCATGGTAGTCCAGGAGAGCAACCATGCCATCTGGATTCATGTTTGCACCAATAAAGAACTGATAGTTTTTGAAATTAGCAAGGATGTGCTTGATTTGCTCTGCAGCCCCTGTCATAAACGGTTTTACTCTTTCTGGTCTTTGTTCTTCAAGTTTGCCTTTGATTGATTTCATATAATCTTTGATGTATTTCTTGTAGGCCTCTTTTGTGAAGCTGGTTTCCTGCAAGTGATGGTTCATTACAATATCTACACCAGTGACTACTGTGCTTTCGGTGCCTTCGCCCTCTGGGCCTTCAGCGGAGGCATTGCCACCAATGAGCGCGTCGTCAACGGCACCTTCTGTTCTACTAACCATCTTGCCCTCCACCTCCAGGCACAGCCCGTCCACGATCTCCCGGATCTTGTAAATGTCGGAGAACATCTCATCGTGGCTGATGAGGTCCGGGTAGATAATCATGATGGTGGCTGAGGGAGGTGGCGGCCGCGCAAGCTTACCAGGTGCCGGGAGGTCAGAGCGAGCACGGTGCAGCCCGAGCGGCGCTGGGGGCGGAGGGGGGGGGGAGGCAAGTGGAAAAAGCCATCCTGGAAATTTAGCATGAGGTCCATTCTTACTTGTGGGAACCACTGAAGCTAAAATTGATCCTATGTGGGAGGGCAGGACAAGGCCTCATCGCCTAAAGCAGTGAAACTACCTCAGTCTTGAGAAAAGCATCCTGCCTGGACACTGTGGAATATTAGTTTCCAGCAACCTTGTGTCTTGCAACTTTGTAAAGGTATAAAGGCCCTTACTATCACTGGGGGAAGGGGTCTTCTAGCCAACCATACAGATGGGCCAACACCTGACCTAGCTCTTGTCTCTTTGTCTATCTTTTCCTCATTCCTGCTGCCATTTCTTCCCAGGTACAATGGATCATACCGAGAGACCAACAGATCCCTACATTTGGTGCCCGAGCAGGACGCCCAGTATGAGATAAGTGTGGGCAGCAAGAACACTTCCAAAGAGTGCACATAAGGGATGTGAGTGAATTGGTTAGATCAGTATTCTGCACAGCCATGCACTGATACTGGCACATCAGGTGTAAAGCATGGGGATAGAGGCCCACTAGGGCCAGAAACTAGTCCGAAACAGGTTCACAAGTGCCAAAAATGGGTTCCCTAGGGCCAGAGAGATAAACAAGCTTAAAGAGAAAAATCAGTTTGAGAAAGCCAAAAGGGAGAAAGTTACATTGAGTTAAAAACGGGACACAGAGGGCCAGGGAGATGGCTCAGTAGAATAAGCACTTGAGGGGGCCAGGGAGATAGCTCAGTAAAATAAGTGCTTGCCTGGCAAGAGCCTGAGTTCAATCCTTTGTTCCGCTAAAAAAAAAAAAAAAAAAAAAAAAAAGGACAGACAGCGTATCAAGAATCACAGATGTCTATAGATGTATATAACAGTTTGCTGTTTTCTTGGTTCCTGGATTTACATCACTTTCTAAGACCACTGTAAGGATCTCTGGGTCTCAACGTGATTCATTCTACCCAGGCAGAAACAGTGGCAGGAATGAGGAAAAGATAGACAAGAAGACAAAAGCTGGGTTAGATAGTGACTTGTCTGCCTCGTTGGCAAGACAACCCCTGGAGCAACAATATGGATGTTTATTTATACCTTTGCAAAGTTAGTAACGTGACACAAAGATGCCTCATAAGTAATAGCCAACATTAACTAGTCAGGATGCTTATCTCAGGACTGAGGCAGCTTGTCTGCTTTAGGCACCGAGGCCTAGTCCAGCTTACACACACTTGATCAGTTTTCTAGCTTCCGTGACTTCCAACAGACACCACGGAGGACTTAGATGGAGTACTGTTTTAATATCAAGTCCCAAATGGGCCAAGGAGGACAGACCAAAGGTATAACAGATAGTATTTAAACACTCTATCTTTGTTTAGTTAGATAAAAAAAGTTAAAAAGCTCTTTTAAATTGCAAGCAATTGGTTCCAAGTAGCACAGTGCCGCGAGGCAGAGAGGCACAAAGTGGGCCTCATGCTCTGGTCCTAGGCTGACCCAGCTGGGATTCCCCAGATGCCTGTGTGTCTGCATGCCTGGTACAGCCAGAGAGTCACACATTCCATCAACTACAGTTCTGTATCCCTGATGCTACGTGTGCTTATAGCACACTGTGGCCTTGGTGTTGGCTCTGCACGCTGCTGGCATTGAAAATTCATTAGGCTCAAGATAGCGCTTTCCTGGACAAAAACAAAATATCCAGCTGTCAGAGCCAGAGGGACAGCTGGCACGAACAGTACCTGCTCACAGAGGCCATGGCTACAGGGCCATGGCCCCCTTAAAGCTTGGGGAGGGACCTGGGTCCAAGAAAACCCATTGCAGATACTAAAACAGTTGAGTTGCTGCTAGCAGCTCTCCCAGCCCTGAGACTACAGAGTAAAGGCAACCAGAGGCAGAGTTGCCATACAAAATGATCTCCAGGTTTTGCCTGGTGTCATCAGTGCTGTTCATACAGGAAAATCAAAATTATAATTCAATCCACCCAAACCATTGTTTAAATCACTCCAAACTCTCTTATCACTCCATTGGTCATCCTTTCTTTGATAAAAAATTTAAAA
>NW_004524691.1:3442035-3442967 GCF_000260255.1 Octodon degus | reverse complement strand
GGGATTGAACTCAGGCCCTTGGGCTCGCCAGAGAAGCACTTATTCCACTGTGCCATCTCTCCAGCCCCTAAAATTATTTTAATTGGATTAAAAAATAAAAATTAATTTAGGGAAACACTTTTTAAAATTAAGGGTCTACAGGGTCTCACTATGTAGATCGGACTTCTAGTGATCCGCCTGTGTTCAGCCTCCCAAGGAGCTGAGATCACAGACATGCACCACCATGCCCAGCCTCAATCACTGTCCCAGCACACCCTGGGGTCAGGCCAGCGCTCATGCCTGGGGATCCTGGATCAGGGATGAACTCAGCTGCTACATCTGCCTAAACAGGCACTTTAATCAGATGAGCAATTTGGCCTGCCAGGAAACACATTTTATTTATTTATTTATTTTTTTTATTTGTGTGTGTGTGTGGCCAGCTCAGCCCACCAGGGGGCAGGGCTGGCTGGCATGTGGTGCTGGGGGATTGAACTGCAATCCCTGTGCTTTACTAAGCTTGTTCTAAGTAGGTGCTTCAGACCACTGAGCCATCTCACCAGCCCCAGGAAACACATTTTAAAGGGCTTTTCAAATGCAAGTGTGGATGGGCCCCTGGTAGGGCAGTTACAAGGGTGCTGGGCTGCCAGCCTGGAGAAACACAAAAGGCCATTCCCCCAGGAACAGAGTTTAGCAGAAAAACAGGAAACAAAGTAGCTCTCTCTCAATCACAATTGACACTGAAAGAAAAGTTGCTACAATTTCCCCTTAAAATGATTGAATTAAAAGGCTATTTCAATCCTAAAGATAAAATAGTTTGTCTTTTTTTAAAAAAGTCTTTCAACAGTTTATTAGAAAGAATATAGACGTTTAAAGCAATCCCACAGGGAGACGACCCAGGCCGCTGGATCCTGAATAGACCCAGAGCGCAGGCCTGGCGAGTGAGTGAGACAACC
>NW_004524691.1:3437503-3439930 GCF_000260255.1 Octodon degus | reverse complement strand
TAAAAAAAAACAGAGGTTTGTACCTATGTTGTTTATTTATTATTTCTTGCCTATATCATGTAATATGAGAAACTACTTTGGCAGTAACAATACAAAATGTACTAACCATTGTTACTCTCCTAAAATCTTGTTTTGAGATTTTGTACCATTGTTTTAATTTTTTTTCTTTAAAATAACTGATGTCAAAAAAATAGATATAATAAATAAATAAATAAAGCAATCCTACAGGGAAGGGAGGGCGGCGCCTCCGTAGAATAAGCACTTGCCTGGCAAGCTTAAGGGCCTGAGTTCAATCACTGGTTCCACAATAAATAAATAAATAAACAAACAAATAAATAAATAAAACAATCCCACTGTCATAAAACATAAATTGAGCTTTTTCAGCTAGAATAAAAGCTGAATCAAAAACAAATTTAAAAAATCCAATAGTATATTAACACCTTTTCATTCTTTTGCCATACTGACAATGCAAATACAAATCTGGTCTGAATGTCCAGACTCCCAAGCAACATGCACAGCCTTCTCCGTCCTTCATGCTAAGAGTTGTAAAAGCTTGAAGGCCAAGTAATACCAATGTCTAGGCTTCAGTAACCAACTAAGTTAAGGGTATTTGCTAGTTTTAGCTAAGATACATCTGGAGCCCAGACAAGTAATCACTTACTTACAATAATGTGAGGTATATATTTTTTTAATTTCTTTTGTGAGGTACATTTTTTGAAAAAATAAACTTCAGTAGAACAATCCTGAAAGTTACATCAGAGGAATGGTAGGTTATCAGTTTAACGTATCAGTCAATTTTTTATTTTTATTTTTATTTTTTTTCTGGAATTGGGCATTGAACTCAGGCCCTTGCGCTTGCCAGGGAAGCACTTATTCCACTGAGCCATCTCCCCGACCCCATATCAGCCAATCTGAGTCCATGTCTAAAGTCTAAAATTTAGTTATGTTCCCTACGCTGATGTTGTAGGCAGGTAAATTGGAAATATTATAGGCAGTCAGACAGGGCCAGGCCCTCAATTGAGGAGACAGCACAGAAGACAAGATACATTGCAACTGTGAGAGAGACAGATGCTCCTGCTGTGGACCAGACCTAAAGACCAAAGATCGAACAAATGCTGACCTCCCTAAAGACAAGCATCTGGAATTGATCATTTACCTTCAGGAAGCCAGGAAGAGTCACTAATCCAACCGTTACTGGCTGGCTACTGGATAAACTCCTGTTCTATATTCATGCCCACTTGCTGCATGACTCACTTCCCTATTCAGTTCTGGATTTAATCAATTTTATCTGAGCAATGGTGCTTGTAATCTCATTGGCTGACCATAGTTTTGTCCCACCTCATGGCCACCTAAGAGAGTACCCATGTTCTCCACCTTAGACCTGCCTCACCACATGGTTTTTCTCAATAAAAGTCCCTGGAAAAGACAGCTTCCAGGGACAACCTGCTTAGCCCCCCTTTCTGTCCCTCTCTCTCTTGGACATAAGCTTTTTTCTTCCAATAAATATTATTCTCTTGGGGCTGGGGAGATGGCTCAGTAGAATAAGCGCTTCCCTGGCAAGTGCAAGGGCTTGAGTTCAATCCCTGGTTCTGCCAAAAATAAATAAATAAATAAATAAATAAATAAAATTATTCTCTTAACCTCTATTTGTTCCTAAAATTCATTCTTTGGTTTTAGAGAACACAAACTCATCCCAGATACCTTTCAGGTTGAGAGTTTCTTTCCCCCATATCACTAAGTACTTCCTATCATGTCAGTAACTATGTAACTCTCTACTGCTATGGACTATTAGATTATATAGGGTCAATAATATATATTGCTGAATACAAGTACCAAAAACCTAGGGACTGGTATCAAAAATAAAATGGCTTTCTTAAGAGTTCTGCAAACACAGCTTCCCCATTGCAATGAAACAACCATCACTCACATAAAACAAAAAAAGGAGATATGTTGGGAGCCACTGAAGCTAAAAGTGATCCCATGTGGAGGGCAGGGTGAAGCCTTATTGCCTAAAGCAATCAAGCTACCTCAGTCTTTAGAAAAACATCCCACCTGGACCTTGTGGGCTCTTAGTTGCTAGGCAACCTCGTGTCTTACAACTTTGTAAAGGTATACATTAAGGCCCTTAGTATTGTTGGGGAGATTCTTCAAGCCAACCAAGCAGGTGGGCTATCACCTGACCCAGCTCTTGCCTTCTTGTCTATCTTTTCTTCATTCCTGCCGCCTTACAATGGATCACACTGAGAAACCAACAGATCCCTACAACTTGTGAAAGTTCATAACTCAAATGTTTATAATTTGGGGACTTACTATACCACAAAGAAAACACAGAACAAATTAAAGATTAATCTCTAGGGCCGGGGAGATGGCTCAGTGGAATAAGTGCTTCCTTGGCAAGCACAAGGGCCTGAGTTCAATCCCTGGTTC
>NW_004524691.1:3433874-3437333 GCF_000260255.1 Octodon degus | reverse complement strand
AAAAAAAAAAAAAAAGTGGGGAAGGGAAGCAAGGGAACTAATGATGGGAACCAAAAAAAAGTATAGGAAAAAAGTGCCAGCTAAAGGTAAGACATGAGGTAGCAGTCTGCAGGCACAGCAGGTTCTAAAGAAACATCCAAGCTGGCCACACCACTCACATGGTGAACGCAATGGCCTGAATTCTATACTTCCTGGACAAGTCACAAAAATCTTCGTGTCTATTTCATTATCTCTAAAAATAGACAAATCGTTTCTCTTAGTTACTTGCCTAGTTACTAAAACATTCCATGGCTAGCAGAGCAGGCAGAAGACAGCAGGTAGCAAGCAAGAGACAAGCAAAGACCTTCTTTCTGTCCTTATATTCCATGCTGGATAACCACCCTTACTTAAGCACCCTTCATCCTATGAGTGGACTATGCCAAACCCACCAGTGCACTAATTTAGTAATCACACATGCTTGATGACAGCATTACAAGCTCTGTTTCTAGATACTTCTCAAAAGCCACACCTATGACTACATGGAGCATCTAGACACAAGCCGTAACACCTTTGGAGTTTGTGATAAATTTAAGTTTTTATTTCTATTTTGATTTTCACTTAAATCGTTTATAAGACAACTATTTTTGAAATTCTGCTTTAGTCCTGCTTTTCAAATCACCATCATCCACGTAAAACTTTGTGTTCTTGCTACAAAGCTAGCAGCATCCAAGTGAAAACTAAAAGTATATTAACATTATCAGGCTGATTGCTGTGCATCCTAGCCTATATATATACATATATATAGTCATGCTTCCCTCTAGTGTTCACACTGAGCACACAAACCCCACCCAGCTTCCAAATAAAATCCACCACTACATTTTGCAGTTGTTTCTTTTTAACACCTCTAGTGTGGATGATGACCAATTAGCATGAGGTGTAGCCATGTTCCACCCTTATTAGGAAATAGGCACACTTTAAGGGCTTAATTTGAAGTTTTAGGAAATTACAAAAAAATGTGACGTTTACACCCACTCAAGCCAAACAGCCGGAGAAAAACTTCCTGGCACGGTTCTCAGGTCACCGCCCAAGCAAACAGACCGAAACCGAACAGGCGCCGGCTACTACGTCACAGGGGGGCGCCGCACAGGGCGAAGGGCGGGGACGTTACGTCACGGCCACGCCTGGACCGAGGGCCCGCACGCACAGAAGACGGACGAGTTAGATCCGGCTACGCGACGGCTGGCGGAGGGAGCGGCGGGGCGCAGCGCGGGGCGCAGCGCGGGGCGGGGCCAGACGGGGAGTGCTTCCGGTTGTGAGCCGCTGTTCCCGCTCGCCTCCGCGGCCCCGCCAGTTTCGGCTTCCTCGAAATGACGAGAAGGGCGTGCTGCGGCCTCTTGATTGTTGGGAAATCTTCCCGCCCCCGGAGCCGACTCACGCGGAGGCGGCTGCCTTTCTGGGGTCAGGGCCGTGAGATGTGGGAGAGAAGTCTGGGCCTGGAGGATGGGGAGTCACAGGTTTGAGGCGCTGTGCGCCGGTCGGCCAAATTGGGTGAAGGGGTAGAGGACATCCAGCCGTCCAGCCTTCGTCAGTTACTCGGTTAGTGACACTCCTGGGAACTCGTTTCTCATCGATGGTTGTGGAGTTTGTGGAAATTAAGCGGTTGCCACAGCCCTTTACAAATCGAAAGAGCCCGTGATGGGGCACACCTGTAGCTGTAGCTGCTGTGTAGGTGGAGACTGGAGGGTCAGGAGTTCAGTGTCATCCTGGACCTTTTAGCGACGCTTTCAACAAGGGAGGGAGCTGGGGAAGTAGCTCACAGCCCTGTGGGTTCAATTCCCAATACTGGCGAAGAGGAGGAAAATGTCATAGTACTTTCTTAATTAAATTCACTTAGCAGTGCAGGCAGTGGTACAAGGATTTTGTACAGGAAAGGGCGGAGTGCAGGCCTGCTGATGGAGGGGTACAATAGGAGTGTATCCAGCATGTGGCTTTCTTGCAGCTGCCTTTTATCTCCCTGAACTCTCCTCAAGCCTATTGTCCACAGGTCCTCAAACTCAAAAAAATAAAAATAAAAAATACTCTGCCTCACCAAAAACAGTGCCTAAACCAGCTGCCCTCTGCATCTGGTTTTTACCAGATACAAAGCTGCACATACCCCTAGCTGAATGGACAATATAAAAGAATAAAAATTTTTTTAAGAAAAAATGTTTTTAAAAGTCTTCTAATTTTCTGTTCTATAAGTTAGGTGTACACTAGACATTTTTAAATCTGAAGGCAAAAAATTAGTGATCCAGCCAGCACCTCCTGCTGATTCCTGCTCTCTGTAAGAAGTTTTTGAGGGTCCAGTGATATATACAAGCCCTTTAAAGTATAGTGCAAGTGTGTGTATCAGTTGTAAGTATCCTCAAGATATAGGATATAGATACTTTTGAATTGTTTCCTGATTGAGAAAAATCTTGTTCTGTGTTAGTTTTCAGGTGTAGCAGATGAGCGATATCCGATTACCTAGTGTATGTGACAGGCACTGTAAAATATTTCCGGGAGGCAAAACTATACCTCCAGTGAGATGACTGTAAACAATGTACATAATTTAATCCAAATACAGTTCCCTCTAAAGCACTTTACGGTGAATTTGGAGAAAGCTTGTTCTTTTAATTACATAATAAGGTAGCATTAATTGTTCTCATTGTGGTATGTTCCATCTGTCTTGGAGCAGCCTTACAATAGAGCCTTGGTTTTGTTTTGGTTTTTGGTGGAACCAGGGATTGAACTCAGGCCCTTGCGCTTGCCAGGAAAGCGCTTATTCCACTGAGCTGTCTCCCCAACCCCACAATAGAGCCTTGGGATGCTGCCCTGGAAACACTAGACTGGGCCCCAGGAAGAGTTCTACCTTAGCATTAGACATATTCTAGTCAGTGTTTACCACTCTGGTTTTTACTTAGCACCTAGCGTAATAGTAAATACTCAGCAGAAGTTTGTTGAAATAATTCTAAATATAAAGTCAGTGTGGGCCGTTTTTCTTCTTTGAAACAATGTGTGTGATGTCTATAATCAATGCTACGTATTGTCAAAGGATTATGCTACAGGCTACTTGTTAATTTAGAGCCATAGAAGTAACTACAGCAGAGTCCTCTAGTGGACAGTATTTCAGCTGTCCAGTGATCAAAATGAGCCAGTAATTGGACACTGTGGGTGCCATGCTGGGAAAGCATGGAGGGCATGGTACATACCAAGTATTCTTGGAAAAATATTTAAACAAACCTTTCAAAAAACAACCCACACATACACTGGTTTCTCTTCAGATCGTAGAAATCTTTTGCCTTTTACTAAAAAAAAAAAAAAAAAAAAAACCACAAAATGCAAACTGAGGGGCATGCTGCAGAACACTTGGCCTGGAATCGTGAAAAATTGTCACAAAAGACAAAATTTAGAGAATTGCTGTAGCTTAAAGAGATATAACAGCTATAGGCAAGAAACTAT
>NW_004524691.1:3431554-3433759 GCF_000260255.1 Octodon degus | reverse complement strand
TTTTGCGGAACCAGGGATTGAACTCAGGCCCTTGCGCTTGCCAGGGAAGTGCTTATTCCACTGAGCCATCTTCCCAATCTGTTGTTTTTATTATTGGTGTATGTTTATGATGCATATAAATTATAATCATTTTGAAGAATTAGTACTACTTTTTTTTGTGTGTGTGGTACCAGGGATAGAACTCAGGACCCTGCACTTGCCAGGCAGGCGCTTATTCTATTGAGCTATTTCCCTGGCCCCTCCATATTACATCTTTTTTTTTTTTAATTTTATTTATTTATTTATTTATGTGTGTGTGTGTGTGTGTGTGTGTGGCCAGCTCAGCCCACCAGGGGGCAAGGCTGGCTGGCATGTGGTGCTGGGGGATTGAACCGTGGTCCCTGTTCTTTGCTAAGCTTGTTCTAAGTAGGTGCTTAGACCACTGAGCCATCTCACCAGCCCCTCCATACTACATCTTAATGATTTTTACAACCCCATCCTATCCTCCCCTTTCCCCATTACATTCTTAACTTCATATTAAAAAAAGATCACAATGTATGTTTGTGCAGGAACTTTCTTTTGCTCATTTAATAATACATGTTAGGGCTGGTGGGATGGCTCAGTGGTCTAAAGCACCTACTTAGAACAAGCTTAGCAAAGCACAGGGACCGCGGTTCAATACCCCAGCACCACATGCCAGCCAGCGCCACCCCCTGGTGGGCTGAGCTGGCCACACATACACACACACACATAAAAATAATAATAATAATACATGTTAGAGGTCTTTCCAATTTTTTACAAAGTAAGTAAAATTATCAATTTCAATGTGTACCATTTACATCACCCTTGCCTGGAATAGAACCTGGTATTTAGATGTCAATAAATAGCTTAAAGTCAAATAAATAAAAGTTTTACAGCTGACAAGCAAAAGTCCCTGAGACCAAAATAGGCCACAAATAAGGGCTACATGTGGTGGGTAACTTGCATTTCCAAGATGTGTTAATCAGTAACGATTTCACTGGCAACAACCTTTAAACAAGTATTATCACCATTTTTTTGGTTGTTGTTAAGCAACTTAATTGCTTGAATAATTTAAGCAAATTCCTTAATTTGCTTACTGTCACATTGCTATCAGGTGACAGGATTCTTTCATCCAGTACTTAGATCCAGAGCCAGTGTTCAACCATTGTGGTGTTCTTCCACACAAAGAGAGTAGAAGAAAAATCATCTAAAATTCTAAAGCATTGTTACTTAACATAGTTCTTGGACTGGCTGTATCAGCATTACCTAATGTGTTTTTAGAAATGTTGGAAGTGATCTTAGAATCTCAAAATCTTAGGCTCCGCCAGACATAATAATTTGAAGTTTAACAAGATCCTCGGGTAACTGTATACCTTCAAGTTTGAGAAGTATGCTTAAAGAACTTGTTAGGAAATGTCAAATGCGTAAGTTTCAGAAGCTACTATAGGAAACTCACATAAAAAGGGGGGGTGGGGAGATGGCTCAGAATAAGTGCTTGCCTGGCAAGTGCAAGGGCCTGAGTTCAATCCCTTGTTCCACCAAAAGAAAAATTAGACAAAATTGGTTTTTTCAATCCCTGGTGCAAAAACAAACAAACAAATCCCACAAATTTAGTGGTCTAAAGGAACAAAAATTCATTCCATTACTGTTATGTAGAACAGAAGTTGACACAGTTCTCAGGGCTAAAAATCATGGTGCCGACATGGTAGCTATTTCTGGTTGCTGTAAAAGACTGTTTGCCTTTTTGTGCTTCTAGATGCAGCCTGCAATTCTTTGCTCACATCTCCTACCAGCTTCAAAGTCAGCAACACAACATCTCTCTGACCATACTTTCAGGTCCATGTATGATTCTGACCACTGCTGGAAAAGCTCCCTCCTGTTCAAGATTCATTTGGATCAAATGCAGCAGTGTTACGGCCAACAGACCAAACATGGGGAAAACAGCCCTAAGAAGGCTTTGGAGGCAGTTTATTACACCAATGGGCTTCTGACTAGGATCTCTGCTGAAGAGTCAGAGCCTGCTAAGGGGTTTGGGAGCTTTTAAAGGGAAAGTGAGGGCTGGAGAGATGGCTCGGTGGTCTGGGGCACCTACTTGGAGCAAGCTTGGCAAGGGATCAGGGACCGCGGTTCAATCCCCCAGCACCACATGCCAGCCAGCCCCGCCCCCTGGTGGGCTGAGCTGGCCACACACACACACTACTCTCT
>NW_004524691.1:3422889-3431454 GCF_000260255.1 Octodon degus | reverse complement strand
AATTAAAAAAATAAATAAAAAATAAAGGGAAAGTGAGCAGGGATGTACATAGGCAGATCTGTTGCATATGATTGGAGGGTTTGGTGACATCTTGGGTTGATAAGGCAGTTTAAACATTTAAAGTTACATCACAAGGCCATCAGCTATACAGAAGCAGTAAAGACAGGGCTTTACACAAATGAAGTTCTGATATCAGGACTGATGGACATGTCCCTTTAGTCTTTTTTTTTTTTTTTTTCTGGAACCGGGGATTGATCTCAGGCCCTTGCGCTTACCAGGGAAGTGCTTATTCCACTGAGCCACCTCCCTGACCCAAAATGGCAGGGTTTTCTTTTTTGTTTTTTTGGGGGGAGGGCTGCTTAGGTTGCCTTCAGGACAGGTCTGGTTTGGCTTAAGGATGAGGGGATTGAACCACAGCACCCTGAGCCTGACTGCTTCGTTTCAGCAGCACTTAAACCCCTGAGCTAATGGGCAGGCACCCTCTCCCTTTAGTCTTTTTTTTTTTTTTGACAGAGCCTGGGATTGAACTTAGACCCTTGCACTTGCTAGGGAAGTGCTTATTCCACTGAGCCATCTCCCCAGCCCCTCCCTTTAGTCTTTTTTTTTTTTTGGGGGGGGGGCAGAACTGGGGATTGAACTCAGGCCCTTGCACTTGCCAGAGAAGTGCTTATTCCACTGAGCTATCTCCCTGGCCTATTTATTTTTTAAAAATTTTCCTCCCTTTAGTCTTGATAAGCATCCTAGTTAGGCTTTTAGTTAAAATTTTATTTTTTCACCTTCAGCAGCACATGCCTATAATCCTTTCTACTCAGGCAAGTGAAGCAGGAGAATTAGTTTGAGGCCACCTTGGAAATTTAAGACCCTAACTCAAAAGTAAGAAGGGCTGGGGCTGTAGCTTAGCACTCCCTAGGCTCAAGCCTCAATTCCACACACACAAACACACAATTCACATGGTTATATTGGGCCACTGGGTGATCCAGAATAATCTCACCATGTTTTCCAAAGTTTTTTGTTGTTTGTTCTTTCTTGCCTTTTTTTTTTTTTTTTTTTTTTTTTTTTTTTTTGGTACTATTTCTTGCCCCTTTTTATCATCCAAGTGCAAAGAGTGGCTTTCTTTGAAATTTCCATAAGTAACAACAGAAAAGATCCAGTTGTCATTCATGGTCTCATAAGGAATCTTATCAACTAGAGATTAAATCACAATGACCCAGACACACTGTGACCATGACTCTACAAGGATCCACTCTTCCAAACTTGCTGTCCCCGAATATGGCCCAGCCCCAATGCTTTTCCTGTGAAGAGGGTATGCTAACTTATAGACCTTTTCTTATGCACATTATAAATTTATATGCTTTTTCTTCTGTCTACTGCCAATTTATTTATAGAGGCTTAATTATTGTACTTACAGAAGATAGAAAGTTTTTCTCCCCTAGAGGTCCAAAAAAAGGGAAAATTAGCAAAAGCTAGATCAGGTAGGGAAGGCGTCTAGCAAGTAGAACATTATGCAAACCTCAAAAATTGGTAGGATCGGGCCAGAGAGATGGCTCAGTAGAATAAGCGCTTGCCTGGCAAGCACAAGGGCTGGAGTTCAATCCCTGGTTCTGCCAAAAAAAAAAAAAAAAAAAAAAAAAAAAAAGGCAGAATCCAGTAAGCAGAGAAAGAATCTTAGGGCTGGGGAGATAGCTCAGTAGAATAAGCACTTGCCCGGCAAGCACAAAGGCCTGAGTTCAATCCCCAGTTCCAACCCCCACCCCAAAAAAAAGGGGGCTGGGGAGATGGCTCAGTAGAATAAGTGCTTCCCTGGCAAGCATAAGGCCTGAGTTCAATTCCCAGTTCTGCAAAAAAAAAAAAAAAAAAGAAGTGAGAAAGAATCTTAAAGTCTTGAGAAAAGGAAGGAAAATGAAATCAGGAAAGTAAATTGGGAGGCTGTAAACAGGCGGATCACTACAAATCCGATCTAGTAGTGAGATCCTGAACACCTGGTAGACCTTCACTAAAATACACACACACACACACACACACACACACACACACACACACACACAAAGTAAATGACATGTTAGTGAGAAGACAAGTCTATCTGGTCTTGGTTCAGCCATAGAGAATTAAAGAATAAGGGCAGGTAATAAGGACATGAGTGACAAGCTTAACTTAGATTGTGGAGCCAGGCATGGTGGGCACTCCTGTAACTCCAGCACTGGGGAAACTAAGGCAGGATGATCCTTGCAAGTTCAAGATTAACCGGGCTACATAGTGAGTTCATACCAGCCTTGACTGCAGAATGAGATCTTGTCCCAAAGAATAAAAAAATTTCAGAAAAGCTCAAATGCCAAAAAGTTCTTATTTAAGGAAGTGAGATAAAGACCCTAATATTTCAAAGATTTCCCAGGATAAGGGGTAGAAAAATAGAGATAAACTTGTCAGCTATAAACAAATATATGAAATAATCAGCTAGAGAGAAAAGGTTTATTTTAGGGGCTGGGAGATGGCTCAGTAGAATAAGCACTTGCCTGGCAAGTGCAAGGGCATGAGTTCAATCCCCGGTTCCGAAAAAATTAAAAAAAGGAAAAGGTTTATTTTAGCTTCTAGTTTTGGGGGTTTCAGTCAATGACCTATTGCTTCTGGGCTTGTGTCAAGGCATCATGACAGGAGTGGATGGTGGAGCCAAAACTGGTTAACTCAGAGCTGTGCAACAAGAGAGGGAGCCTAAGGCCAGAGCCCCACAATTTCCTTATGTCCCTGACTGCAACCACCAAGACCCAAAGAACTAGTAGGCCTTAACGTATCCACCATTTTCCAGTACTGCCAAGCTGGTAACCAAACCTTTTATACCTGGGCCTTTGAGGCTTACAATTCATAGCACAGCCAAATCCACAGCCATTTGGGAGGCTATGGTTATGAGCCACATGTGAGAAGAGCAAAAGCGGTAGTTGTGGGGACAAACAATGGGAAGACTCACAAGCACTTTCCTTCCTTGAGAAAAGATACTGGTCAGTTTTCCTGCTGCTGGGACAAAGTATGTGACACACAAGAAGAAAAACAATTATTTGGTCTCCTAGATTAGTGGTTTCAGTCCATGCTCAGCTAGCTGCAAAGCAGAAACAACGGAAGGGAATGGTGAGCAAAAGCTTCTCAACCGCGGCATCCAGGAAGCAGAGAACAGGGCAAGAGCTCAAGAGGAAAGGGAGAGGCAGACATAGTCTCCAGCGTCACCCAGACCCGAGTGGTGCTGGTCTTCTAGGCCTCTCTCAAGCCACTGAGTTGTCAATCAAGATTTACCATCAGAGGACCAATAGAAGTTAGTACTTAAAACAGAATAAAGCAGAAATAGCAGGTGCCAAGGACCTTTTGGATTAGGGACAGGAAGAAAATAAAGATACTTATAATAAAATGAAGATGAGTCAGCTCTGAGACGCTTGGATGACTATAATCAAAGAATTTTAAACCTTGTGATTTCAAGGTGCCTCAAGGGTAGACTCCCTTTTACTGTGATAAGAAAATTGGTCTATCTCACAACTAATTCTCAGCAGGCCCAGCAGGAGAACAGCGAGGGTAGTGCTACTAGGAGATTTGCCAAATTGCATATGCCTAATTGTTAGTCATAAATCATTTTCAGAGTGACTTTCTAGTGAGGAGAGCAACCCACCAGAATGTGTGTAACTGCCACAGGACTAAATGGGAAAGTCATTTACCCAAACAGTTCACGTGTAAAGTCAGAATCTCCATGATTTCTGTCACATTAAAAAAAATAATAATAAAGTTAGTGTCTCTCTATGCAGTCCAGTCTAACCTTGAACTCACTATGTAGTTCAGGCTGGTTCTGAACCTGCAGGGATCCTCCTGCCTCAGTCTCCCAAGTACTAGGACCACAGGAACCACCACATTTGGCTTGTAACAGAAATTTGATGAGCATCAATCCTCGGTTCTGCAAAAAAAAATTAAAAAAAGAAATTTGATGAGCAACTTCTTGGATTTTTTTGAGACAAGGTCTGGTCAAGTAGTTCAGGCTGGCTTTGAACTCACAGCACTCCTCCTCCCTCAGCTTCTGTGCTGGGATTACAGGGGTGCACTGCCATGCCCAGGTTTCAGCTTCTTAAAGATATAAATTCTTCATGACGGCATCAATCATGAGGATTCACCCTTCTCTGCCTGCTTTTGTAGTTTTTACCATAACATTTTTTTTTGTGTTTGATTTTCCCTCTATGAAGAGTGTAGTCCCTTGTAGGTAGGCGTTTACCCTTCAATTTGTGCTTAAGCTACAATTTTCTGGTGTTCTGAATTCCTGTCTACTGGAAAATAATTGCTAAGAAATTAATAGATGTCAATTTTGATTTTAAATTTTAAAAACATGAAGTTTAAATAATAATGAAAAGTGTGCTCCCTTGAGAGACTACAGAGTCTAATAGAATGAGAACAATTTTTTTTTTTTTTTTTTTGCGGAACCAAGGATTGAACGCAGACCCTTGCACTTGTGAGGAAAGTGTTTATTCCACTGAGCCATCTCCCCGGCCCTGAATGAGAACAATTTAAACCTTGGGAATATGATACTTTAGTAGCCTCAGGGAAGCCACTGGTACTTCCATTTTTCTCTTCAGTTATCATTTGAAGCTTGGCTATATTCAAATAGTAAACATATGACTTTACTTATCATTGGGTTTCCTTTCAGATATGGATGAACTCAGGGCCTATTGACAAAATCTCTGTTGAAAAAGAACATGCTTGCAAGGACCCAAGTTCAATCCCTGGTTCCACCAAAAAAAAAAAAAAAAAAAAAAGAATATGCAATTTATAATTTCAGACTTACCATTCCATTTTTCCTCATGGTGACAAAAAGCTTTACTTTCCTGGATTAATTTCTACTAGTGCTTTGTTATGAATAAAATGTATGCTTTACTTTTCTTACATCAGAATTACTCTTAATCTTTTCATACTTTAATGTTGATAGTTTAAAAGTAGATAGTAACATGAATAGACAGCTTTTCTGAAAATAACTTAGAAAAAAATGTAACAGTTTTTATAATTCATCCAGAACTTGACCCTGAAAAGGACAGGGCAGAACTGTCCTCCTTAACACTTTCTTTCTCTCTTTCTTTCTTTTCTTTTTTTTTCTGCAGTACCAGGGATTCAACTCAGGACACTGTGCTTGCCAGGCAAGCACTTATTCTACTGAGCTATCTCCCCAGCCCAAGACTGTCTTGTGGAGTAGGGCTACTAGCTCTATGGCTCATCTGTGAATTACCCATGAGCTTTTGTTGTTTTTATGGTATTAAGGATTCAACCCAAGGCCTCCCACATTAGTTGAACATGCTACACTGAGTTGCATCCTTAGTCCTTTTAAAATTCTATTTTTGGGGCCGGGGAGATAGCTCAGTAGAATAAGCGCTTCCCTGGCAAGCGCAAGGGCTGGAGTTCAATCCCTGGTTCTGCCAAAAATAAATAAAACTTCTATTTTTATTGCCTGGCAATCACAAGGGCCTGAGTTCAATCCCTGGGTCTGCAATAAATAAAATTAAATACATAAATAAAACAAAATTCTGTTTTTTAACAAATTGCTCTGGAGCCGGGGAGATGGCTCAGTGGAATAAGTGCTTCCCCCGGCAAGCACAAGGGCCTGAGTTCAATCCCCAGTTCTGCCAAAAACAAACAAACAAACAAACAAAATTTGCCCAAACCAACCTTAAATTTGTACCCCTCTTGCCTCAGCCTCCCCAGCAGCTAGGATTACACGTGTGTACCACAACACTTAGCCCAGTGATGGCATTTTTTTTGCGGAACTGGGGATTGAACTCAGGTCCTTGCGTTTGCCAGGGAGGCGCTTACTCCACTGAGCCATCTCCCCGGCCCAGTGATGGCATTTTTAAAAAATGAAATTAAATTTAAAATGCCACCACTTGATGAGTGAATGCTGACCAAACACATGAAATGTTTGACTCATCTCTTCCAACTCTGCTGAACCTGGAGAGACAATGAAGACAGTCACATCTTTTGGATATACAGAGGTGTCTCAAGTGGACATTTGTCATAGTCACAGCAAGGCAGAAGACAGCTCACCTATGATATAAGCTGGGAGCAGCACCCAATATTGTAGGCAGCCGAGTTAGATAAAAATATTATAGGCAGTCAGACAGGGCCAGGCCCTCAAAGGAGACAGCACAGAAGAGGAGATACGCCTTACAACTGTGGGAGGGGCGGATGCTCCAGCTGTGAACCAGACCTAAAGACCTAAAGGCCAAACAAATGCTAAACGAGTAGCACCTTGGATTGATAGTCTAAATAGGTATCAACCATCTGGAAAGACCCAAGTGAGTCACTAGCCCAATTCCCAACAGAAAGAGACCCTGGGGGCTGGAGAGATGGCTCAGTGGTCTAAAGCACCTACTTGAAACAAGCTTGGCAAAGCACAGGGACCGCGGTTCGATCCCCAGCACCACATGCCAGCCAGACCCGCCCCCTGGTGGGCTGAGCTGGCCACACACACACACAATAAATAAATGTAATAAATAAAAATAAATAAATATTTTTAAAAAAAGAAAAAAAAAAAAAAAAAAAAAAGAGACCCTGTCCCCTATGTAATCCCATTGGTTGACCATAGTTTTGGCCCACCTCCCCCCCAGCAAGTTCCCATTCTCTCTACCTTAGCCTCACATGGTTTTACACTATAAAAATCCCTGGAAGAGACAGCTTCCCGGGGAACTACCAGCTCGGGCCCCCCTCCTGTCCCTCTCTTGGACAGGACCTTTCTTTCTCTCAATAAATATATTGTGCTCATAACCTCTGTTTGTTCCTAAAATTCATTCTTCGTTTTAGAGAACACGAACTCGTGCAGGTCAGGTTGGGAGATTGTTTTTCTCTATGTCATTTGGAGGTTCCCTATATGGTTTAGAGGTCACCCACCCAAGACCAGTTTTTTCTTTCCTGTATCACCACGGCACAGGGTCTTTCATCCATCTTCCACCTGGTCACCCAGCCATAACAACAAGGAGGTGGGGAATAAGGAAGCTGGCAACACAAGAATACACAGCGATCTGGAGATGGCGCCCTGGGACCCAGCAATCCAGAGACCAGTATAGGCCGTGAGCCAAATGGGACATCTCAGACAGGCAGAGTGACAGGGTCAGAGACAGTTGCAGAGCTCACAGAAGAGTAGTACCTGGGGCAAAAGGCCACAAACACTGAGTCCAAGAGCAGCTGGAGGTTTTGTCTTTTATGCCATGGGGAGTTTACTACAAACAACATATGCAAATCTTGTAGTGATAAAAATGTTCTTCATTATGGTAAAAACATACTTTCATAAAACATTTTTTATAAATTTCTCTAAAGGGGTTCACAAGCCACAGTTGGCACATGGGCTGTATGGTTATCACACCATATGGTTCCCACACAAGTGATATGATTATCACACTGTCACAAGCTAGCTTAGACTCGGAAAGTAACTTTGAAGCCAGACAGAAGCATGAGATGGCTTTTGTCCTGCTCACTTCACAGGGGTACAGTCACACGGAGTGAGAAGTTATAGAGATGTTCTCGGTACTTCTGCTCTACTAAAAATAAAATCCTCAGATACAGGAGATAGAAAGGAGGGAAGTCAACTGGGGTAGGATATCAAAAGCAAAAGAGGAGTACAATGGCACATACTTGTAACCCCAGCCATTCATGAGGCTGAGGTGGGAGGACCACAAGTTGATGAATGCAAATCCAGTGTGAACAACTTATTGAGACCCTGTTTCAAAAGGGAGTGGAGGGGCCGGGGAGATGGCTCAGTGGAATAAGCGCTTCCCTGGCACGCGCAAGGGCCTGAGTTCAATCCCCAGTTCCTCAAAAAAAAAAAAAAAACAAAAAAACAAAAAAAAAAAAAAAAAAAAAAAAAAAAAAAGGGAGTGGAAAGGGTGGGGTGTGGTTCAGTGGTAAGAGTTTTCTTAGCATGCACAAGTTCCAGAGTTCAAGTTCCAGTTCAGCACAAAAGAAACTTTAAAAAGTCAAAAGGGGGCTGGTGAGATGGCTCAGTGGTCTAAAGCACCTACTTGGAACAAGCTTGGCAAAGCACAGGGACCACAGTTCAATCCCCCAACCCCAGGTGGGCTGAGCTGCCCCCCCCCCACAAATAAATAAATGTTTAAAAAAATTACTTTAAAAAGTCAAAAGGTATAGTACAGGAGAACAATCAATACTCTCTCCTTCCCCACCTTGGACTTCTTTCCTCCTATGCTTGTGAAACTCTTTTTGATTCATCATGGACCTAGAGGTCAAATATATAAAGATCTCACAAAGTCAACTTATTGGAGAGGACAATCACACTTTTTTTTTTTTTTTTTTTTTGAACCAGGAATTGAACTCAGGCCCTTGCGCTTGCCAGGCAAGCGCTTATTCTACTGAGCCAACTCCCCGGCCCCAATCACACTTTCTAAGCAGAAAAAATTTCTACCAAGAAATCATTTTTAGCCAGCCATGGTGGCACATACCTATAATCCCAACACTTGAGAAGTTGAGGCAGGAAGACTGCCAGGAATTCAAAGCCAGCCAGGGTTAAGGAGTGATGCCCTACAAAAAAAAAAAAAAAAAAAAAAA
>NW_004524691.1:3420295-3422789 GCF_000260255.1 Octodon degus | reverse complement strand
ATTATGTATGAATTTCAACCAAGTATGATATATTGATCTAAAAATTCAAGCAGACACCAGACAGTTATGGGATCTAGTGGGTCTACCCCATGCCTACCAATAATGCACAAGGTTTGCAGAATTTTGACACCCCACCAGTCACAGGAGCATTGATGAGCTCTAACCTGCTCCCACTCTACTCTCACAGGAACCTTTATGACCCATACCCTGCCCCTCTCCCACCACTGATGAGTCCAGGAGATCTTTGGGAACTTCCAGAATGTCAAAATGAAGGAGTAAAAGGAAATCTCAGACCTACAACCCACCCAAAAGTCCAAGAGACAAGCACATAGAAGAATTTGCAAATCACACACCTGAAGATTTGAAATGATAGCAACTGAAGAAACAATTCCATCAGGCTTTAGAAGAAATCAGATCAGAAATAATCGCTCAGATCAAAACAAAATGACAACAATCATGAAAGACTTCCTGGGACCGGGGAGATGGCTCAGTAGAATAAGCGCTTGCCTGGCAAGCACAGGGGCTTGAGTTCAATCCCAGGTTCTGCCAAAAAAAAAAAAAAAAAAAAAAGTTTTAATATAAGCTAAAATTACTCTGAAGTCATTATACTACAGGTGAATTCATTGAAACGTGATATTTCAGTGGCACATATAATCAATCACTGTTTTTGGTTTCTACTTTTCATTTAAAAATAAGACTGGAGGGGCCGGGGAGATGGCTCAGTAGAATAAGGGCTTCCCTGGCAAGGGCAAGTACCTGATTTAAATCCCTGGTTCCGCCAAAAAAAAAAGGATTGACAGGAGCTGGAGACGAGCTTAAACTACATAGTGAGGTCAAGGCCAACCAAAAAACTGAAAAACTAAAAAAAATGTATCCAAATTTCCTTTGTTCTATAGATCTGAATGGCTAAGTACTTCTTACAATGTAACCAAGTAAGCCTTAAAGCAACAACCCTCGAAGCTGTACTAGAGGTCTAAACATCTGAGACAAATAGACACTAGGCCAAACTGGGTGTGGGGGCACAAGCCTGTAATCCCAGCACAGAGAAGGCCGACGTAGGTGGGTCCTTACAAATTCCAGAGCAGAATAGGTTACAAACCGAGCTCAAGACCAGCCTGAAATGCATAGTGAGATACTGTCTCAAAAAGAACAACAAAAAAGAAGGCAGTAGGGCAAACTGAGATGTATACCTTTCCTTCCATTTTTTTAGTACTGTGACTTGGATCAGTAGAATTGTTTTTAATTTAAAATTTAAGAAAATTCTGGTACTTGCTATTAGAAGAAAAAAACCTGAGATTGCTTTCTCCCATTCTGCTTAACTGCAGCAAACACAAGCATAATCAAGTCAGCTCTGTGAAATCCTCGCCCTAAGATTATTTTTGGAACCAAGGATTTTCCAGATTACTGAAAGTCATCGCGCGGTCCTGACAAGGGCCCGAGTTTCGCGAAGGAGCGCGGCGGGCGGCAGCCGCCCAGCCATTCCGGATCCGCTTCCCCATAAGCATTGGGAGCCCGGCTTCCTCCGAGAGCGAGCTTTTTGCTGGCACCGCCATGGGCGCGTCCGCTTTCGATCAACTCTCCAGAGCAGTGCTCTCCGGCGGCCCGCCCGCCACCTCAAATCCCAAGCTTGTCCTCGCACGGCGGAGTTACCCAGTGCCCGGCCGGCGAGGCCGAAGGTCGGCCTGAGCCCTCGGAGAGGGAGGCAGCCCGAAGGCGCAGGTTTCAGCAAATTACTAAACTCGCGCAGGGACGTGTTCTGACTGACAGCTCTTCTTTAGGGGGAAGGTGTTTTCTAAAATTCCCGTGTTACCGTAGCCAAGCCCCTTACAAGCCCGGCGGCCCAACCCGCCCGAGCCGAGTCTGCCGGCTCCCAGGCTGGCGAGCCGCCGGTAGGTAGGCGCGGGAAGGCCCAGGGCGGGCGTGGCTGAGGGACTAGCTGCTGCGCGCCGACGGCGGCGTGCTGACGTCAGGGCGGAAGCGCACGGTGCGTGAAGCGGCCCGGCCGGGCGGTCACGGGAACATCCGTCGCGCCGAGAACACTGGTTAGTCTCACTCCGGGTTCCGGCTGCGTCGGGCGTGCGTGCAGCTCGCGGAGACTATGGCGTCCGGGCCTCACCCGACTTCGACCGCTGCTGCCGCTGCCGCCTCGTCGGCCGCCCCGAGTGCGGGCGGGTCCAGCTCCGGCACCGCGACCACCACGACGACCACGGCGGGAGGGATCCTGATCGGCGACCGCCTGTACTCGGAAGTTTCTCTCACCATCGACCACTCGCTGATTCCGGAGGAGAGGCTGTCGCCCACCCCGTCCATGCAGGACGGGCTCGACCTCCCCAGCGAGACGGACCTGCGCATCCTGGGCTGCGAGCTCATCCAGGCCGCCGGTATCCTCCTTCGGCTGCCGCAGGTCAGTGTTCCGGGTCGGCCGGGCCCGCCCTGCCCGGCCTCGCCTCGCTCCCCGCGGCCGCCAGCGGCGTCCCGGCCGGGCCTCGCTGGG
>NW_004524691.1:3389114-3420195 GCF_000260255.1 Octodon degus | reverse complement strand
CCGCCTGACCCGTGCGCTTCCGTTCTCCTCTCTTGTCTGCAGGTGGCGATGGCAACGGGGCAGGTGTTGTTTCATCGCTTTTTCTACTCCAAGTCTTTCGTCAAACACAGTTTTGAGGTAAGCACTGTGGAGGCGGGCGAAAGGCGGTTTCTTCATCCGGAAATGGGAAGGGGGGCCGAGTCGGCAGCCGGCTCTTCCCGAAAGGGAGTGGCTATTGAGCCTTTGTATCTGCGTCTCGTTCGCTGGGAAGCGATGACCCGCGGAGTGTGTTTTAGAAGCTAGAAAACGAATCCTGAGCCTACGCGAGCTCATACCGGGAATTTTTTCCAATTTAGATTGTGACTCCCATGAGGCTTAGCTGGTTCTAGATCCGTAAGAGTGTAGTGGCGGCATGGTGATAGCCTGCTAACTGGGCACTCCAATTTTAATCTTTCACCAGAGGTTGTCTCAGTTGTGTTCTGAAGCCCCCAGATAAAAGAGTTTTGCTGGGCGTGGTGGCACAGGGAGGCTGAGGGAGGCGCGTCGCTGTAAGTTTGAGGCCAGCCTGGGCTGCACAGTGAGGGCAAGGCCGGTCTGAACGCTGTAGCCAGACCCTGTCTCAGAAAAAAAAGTAATTTAGACTTTGAAGAGGGGAATTTATTTCCTCATTGTATTTTGCAGTTCAGTAGCATGACACTTAATTTTGTCTGCCTTTGGGTTCTTTCAGATTGTTGCCATGGCCTGTATTAATCTTGCATCCAAAATTGAAGAAGCTCCTAGAAGAATAAGAGATGTGATAAATGTATTTCACCACCTTCGCCAGTTAAGAGGAAAAAGGTAAGATTGGCATTATTTGTAAAACACTTGCTACTGCTGTACTGTGCACCAGTCATCAAAACATTTTTTCTCTCCAGTTAACATGGATGCTAAAGAAAACCTTTTGAGTAAGGTGTTAAAATTCATTTAGGGAAAACGATACTAAAATTTATTTTGAAAAACCCCAATTAACCAGCTATCCAAAGTTTTTAGAGGAAGTTGCATTTGTGGATAACCTTAACAGTGCTGTGAAGCCAGTCCATTGGCGTAAGATTAAACAAGAAAGGGAATACATTTGGCTCAAGTGTGAGTGTATTCTGTAAGTTTACATTACCCCCTCTCCTCTTTAGAAGACTAAAGGCTGGATGTTTAAACACTATAGTCAAGTTAATATTGTGGCAAAGTTCTGTGTAGATTGTTTTTCTACCTGAAGTCCCAGTTCTTTGTGAATTGAGGTTGACTTTGTGTTAAGAGTTCAACACAACATTCAACTACGATGTATGGCATAATACCGAATCTGAAAGGACGGATGATAAAGTTTGAAGTCAAGGGATTAAACAGGTATTTTGTTTGGTCAGATAGTCTCAGTGAGTGGATAAGAAAAATAACATAAAATTGACTGAGTTGTCTTTAAAGTTAGCCTGTTTATTTGATTTGTAAAAAAGCAGAAGTACTTTTTAGTTGCGATAATGTGATAACTTTATGTGGATCTGTGTGTTTATCTGAGGCAGTGCCAAAAACTTTGTTCAGGACTTCCATTATCAATGGATGATTTCTCATACACATTAGCAGAAGGATATCTGGTGTGGATTAGCTTTTGTGTTCTTATTAAGGAATTGTGATGTGATGGTAGACGTACTGATTGTGAAAGTGAATCTGAAAGTTTGGGAGATTCTCGGGTTTAGTGCCAAATTAGTATTCTGTCTAAGTAGTTTTATTGGCAGAATCTGTAAATTGGCAGTCGTGGAACTACTGAGAGAAGCAAATAGCGAAGTAACTGAAAGGATTAGCCTGCTCAAAATTTGAAGCATTCATATTAAACACTGTTTTATAACATTTTCTAGTATTCTTACCTAGTTTTTCTCACCCATTTTGTCTGTTGAGGGATAGTGTGATTTTTATTCCATTTTAAAACTTGCAGTTTTTGGTGAGGAATCATTGAGAAATGGAAAGGTTTTGGTTTGGTATTTGGCATGGCCTGAGTTTATTTGTATTTAGATGTGTGACTGATTTTGTTCAAGGTGCTTAAAAACAGAAGGACACTAATATAGGGCTCCTAAGTGAGGAATTTTGTTTACATAACAGGAAGTACTGTAGTTTTCTGGTAGTCTCTGAATCATGGAGATAGCTGTTAATTACTTCATTTTGTTTTTATAATTTCCCATTTCTTCCTGAACCTAAGTTTTCTTCCTTCGTGTCAGAATAAGGTCTTCTGAACTGTAAAAAGCTTGGAATTTAAAACAATCGCATCTAATTATGTCTGGTGTAACAGTGCAATTTTTTGGTCATTACAGAAATTGATTTTGTGAAGTCTGATTGTAGCATGAAATTTAAAAGGACTTTTTAATTGCATGGAAGCTCCTTCTTTTTTAAAAAAAGCAGGATGTAAAAGTTTTTCTATGCATATTACAAGTTTACTCAGACGTGTAACTTGTATATGTTATTAACTTCAACTCTTTTTTCCCTTGCAACCGACTATACAGCGACCAGCTACATTTACCAAAGCCTGGGTGATGTGGAGTGGTACATAGAGATGAAGCTGTCGTCATGGCAACAGTGAGTGAAGTATCGAAAATCCCCAAGGAGAAGCCAGTGCTCTGAGAATAGGTCACTGGAATCGGGGACTAACAGGTTGGCCACTGGTGAACCATTTAGAAAAAACTCCTGTTTCTTGTTACAAGCTTTTGTCTTTGCTGTCCAAGTTATTAGAGCTATACTTTTGTTTTTGTTTTTTTTCTTTTTTGTTTTTGTTTTCAGCATAGGTTAATGTTACTGAAAGTAGTATTGATATTATACCTTGTTTTGGGTAAGCAGTTAGTCTTCGATTTGTTTTAGCCCAATTTGTGCATGACTTTATTGTTTGACCTTGAGAATGTTAGTAAGACTTGTAGACTTTGTCATTGTCTTTTTAGTCTTGGCTACACAGTAAAATTATCAGGGGACTGATTTAAAGTACCAATGGCTAGGCTTCCGCATGTATTAGTAGGTCTGTCCCTCTTCAGGTTTTGTAGTTTTAATAATTGTCTTTGAAGTTCAGAACGAGTGGCCAAGTTACAAAAGAAAAGTTGCTTTTTTTCATTTCCATATTTTCCTGGTACAATTTCCATTTGTTCTCTGTAACATTCTCAATGGTAAAGGATTTTTTTTTTGTTCTTAAGGAGCCCAAATTTATACTTTAAAGATCTGTTTAAAACCAGATTAATACTTAAAAGATTTGTTTTTAAATGTTCAAAGATTGATTAATTGCATTTAATACTGACTATATTGTATTTTTAGTGTCTTAATGATGTTTAGTCCAGTAACTACCTGCAGCTTATTTCTGTGGCTATAACATGGCTTTGAGTTTAAACACCTTAAAGAATTTCTACTTTTGAAGTAGGTGTTGCAAATTTTTATGTATTCTATTTATACTGATTCATCTGGTTTTAATATAGTCTCTTCAACTAATTTCAGAGACTATTCTGTAATACATGAATGAGTAACCATGTTTAGACCTCCTAATTCTTTTTAATTGAACTATATTTCAGTCTGATTGGTCATGCTAAAGAAAAGCAGCCACGAGATAAATTTTTAATGACCAAAGACCAAGATTGCCCAAGATTCAAAAACTATATTCATATAAGTTAACCAGAAAAGTTTGGCAAAAGAAAGTTCAAGCAAAAAAAGAGAAAGTTCAAGCAGAGAAGGAATTGATAGTTTGATCCAATCCCCTCTGCTGGCAGGCTGAAAGCACAAGGTCCCAAGTTTGGCCCCCGGTACCACAAAAAAATGTTAACAATAATAATTTAAGCAAAACTGAGTCTTGGGTCTGATTTGAGACCACATAGTAGCAAATTCTTAGAGTTGATAAAAAAAGCACCCAGCCCAAGCCCCAAGAGATTTTAACTGTCACCTGTTTAAATTGGGTATTGACAAGCAACTTTTTAGCTGGTTGGGAAAAGATTCTATTGTAGCAAGCTTGAATATAACATGTTGCTACAAAAAAAAATACTAATGGATACTTTGTTACATAAGTGAGTGGTGTAGTAAATGATTTTTCTGTACTGTTGCTTAGTGCTGATTTATGTGTTCTGTCTTTGATACACAGTTATCTTGTAAATTTTGTATTCTTTGAACAGCCTTTGATTTATAAAAAGCAATTTTAAACAAAGTGATGGCATCAGTTTTTATAGCCACGGGTTAATGACTAAGGACTTGCAGGACTAAGCAACAAGTTGAACTTTGAAAGTTTTGCTTGAATTGCAGTATCATTGTGATTTTTGTTTCCTAAGTCTGTTTTGAAGTCATTGAGATTTTGACACACACCATTTAGAACACCAGTTAAGGCAAAATAGAAAGAAAATAATTTAAGCATAGGGCTGGGGATATGCATCAGCAGGCGTTAAGTGCCTGCCTGGAAAGCACAAGGTCCTGAGTTTTGATCCCCAGTACCACAAAAATAATAATAATAATAACAGTAATAATAATTTGAGCAAAATTTGGGACCAGATAGCCATAACGCAAAAAAAAGTTTAGCAGCTTAAATGAAGGAACAAACGAATTTTATCACTCTTTGAAGGCAATTCTTTTCTTTTGAAGGCAATTCTTAAAGCCAGATTTTTAGTAAAAACTAGATAATTTTGATCAACATAATGGAAAATATGACAGCTTTTGCTCTCATAAAATTACAGAGATTTTAATGGTGCCATTTACTGTTGATTGCAGAGTTAGGACTTAAATGGTTTGCAGCTATAAAAGTGAAGGTTATTTCTTAGTTTCAGATAAAGAGCCATAAATAGCTATCACTTATATGGTAGTCATAAAAGAATTTCAAGTGAAAATGATTTTTTCCACTTTTTTGTGATAATGTGGAAACTTAAAAAATCGTAAGCCTTAAGATCTTTCACCTATGTTTTCATGTGTGTTGGCATGTTTAAATTATTTTTTAAAAGTATTTTATAGCTTGTGTTGTGATTTTCAAAAGCAGCCTGTTTCACGAGTTGGTGACCTTTACTCTATGGCTTTTATAGCTGTAATAACAGTTGAGTTTATCGAAAACCATTTTTTTAGCATTAAATAGTAACTGT
Source organism: Octodon degus (assembly GCF_000260255.1). Taxonomy (NCBI): domain Eukaryota; kingdom Metazoa; phylum Chordata; class Mammalia; order Rodentia; family Octodontidae; genus Octodon; species Octodon degus. The sequence goes on along the minus strand of NW_004524691.1, from coordinate 3,415,114 downwards.
CTTGCTAGTTTTGTCTTTTTGGCTCTGCACTTCTATTGTGAAAGAATAATTAGCAAGACTTACTAGTATATTTACTGTCATTCAAGTAAGAAAATGAGGAAAAAATATTGCTAGGTGTTTTTTGTTGGGACTTGTTCTTGTGTTACCACAGGATAGTTAAATATACTCATTTAATATTTTTTCTTAACATTCAAGTTTATTTAAATAGATTTTTGTTTTTAAAATATGAAGTTACATTTTTCTGGAAGAAGCACTGAACAGTCAGAATCTTTACAAAATTGTATTCTGTGTCTTATGAAAAGTTGTATTCTGCCCAGAGCAGAAACAAATTATTGGCTAAAAACAACAGGGAAAAAATATATCAATGTTCTACCCATATCCTTACTGTATAGTCAGTGTTTTGGTAAAAATGTACTTTTTGTTGGCTGGGTCTAAGAATGTATCAAAAGACATGGTAGATTTTGTAGAGTTTTGAAAGTCCTATTCCTTAAGGGTTCCTTATAAGATCCAGTGTTACATTGTGAAGATGTAAGTCTTTTAGTGTAAGTGGTAGATTTTTCTGTCAGAAAACAAATCCACAGGAACATCATCGTTTGTGTGCTATTTAATATTCATATGGTAGAGAACCTTGAAGTTACTGACATTTAGTCTGGTTCAGAGACCTTGAATGTGTTCTCTGGTTCTTTCAATATGATCTCTTGTTCTCTTGTATTGTATCCTTGGTTGCCTATGCTTGCACCTCTGGTCAAATTTAGGCATGGATTGAAGGTGACTTGTAAGATTTATTTCATTTGACAATTGGCAGTCTTTAAGTTTCAGGTTGTTTTATTTGGACAGAGATTAGAACAGTTGGGTTAAACAAATTGCTCCTTTTCGGACCATGTTAATTTTGTCATTGGAAAGTCTGAGTATATTGAAGTTTGGTAATAAGTCATGTTAAAGTACGTGAGTCATAGATCAGAAATCAAGGATAAATTAAGATCATTAGAGTGACTTCTGTGGAGTTAGTTATTCCAGTCTAGATGTATATATTTAATTAGCATAACTTGGACAGCACAAGATTAATGCTTTAACTTGTTTGCAGGAGTTTAAAAAAGCTGGTTTCTGTTGCCGATAGTTGGTTGGAAGGGAAAATGGAGATTCCACACATAAAATTTTTTGGATGTGCAAAACAGTTTTGATTTTATTTCTTACAAACTGTAGGACTCCAAGCCCCTTGATTCTTGATCAGAACTACATTAACACCAAAAATCAAGTTATCAAAGCAGAGAGGAGGGTGCTAAAGGAGTTGGGATTTTGTGTACATGTCAAGCATCCTCATAAGGTGAGTTGTAGAATACACAAAATTATATTTCGTAAGTATTAGGGCTTTTCCTAAAACTTCATTTTACTTGAGTTTATATTTTTAATGTATATACGTATACACTATATCTGAGAGTTAACATTGGTTTTAAAACATTCTTAGCAGGCATGGTAGTGTATGCCTGTAATCCCAGCACTAGGGAGGCTCAGACAGGAGAATTGCCAGAGTTCGTGGCCTGTCTAAAACTACAGTGAGACTCTGTCTCAAAACCTAATAAAAAGCATTCCTGTGGACATTAAGAGTAATCAATAAAGTAGAAGTGAGTACATAGCTTCAAATATTCACTCTTAATTGTGTGATCTAATAAGTTTCATGGTTAAATTGCAGTTTTCCATTCTGAAATACAAGGTGGTAGAATACTTCATTCTGAGGAATAACAATGAAGTTGCAAAATATCTGGTACACTGCCACAGTATTAAAGTATTCAAACTGTAGTTGCTTGCTCTAATTATTTTTAAAAAGTAGTAGGGGGCCGGGGAGGTGGCACAGTGGAATAAGTGCTTCCCTGGCAAGTGCAGGGGCCTGAGTTCAATTCCTGGTTCCACAAAAATTATTTTTAAAATGATAGGTTTTCCCCAGCATTCCTTGTTTTTTATGTTCTCAATATGAACAGTAGCTTGATGGTTAGCTAGAGTTGTGTGCTTGGATCTAAGGCTGTTGGAATAAAAAATAGTCTCGTTAATTGTGATACTTGTAGCTAGGTCTCCCTTAATTTTCACTGTTAAACTTGTAGGAATTTTGGGAATGGTAATAAAGATAGTGAGATAAAGTTATTGACATGTGAGAACCATCACTGCAGGTTATTTACTGTAGTATTTGGGAAAAACAACAAAATGTAGCTACTGTTACTCTAAAAAAAATCTCCGTAGGGTTTTTAGGGCATGTGAAATGTACTGTGATAACTTAAATAAAATCATCTTTCACAATGCCCTTTACATGGTAAAGTCTGTAAAGAAGTTTTATTTATTTCATTACTGGTGAATAAATCCAGGGCCTGACACATGTATGTTAGCCAAGTGTTCTACCATTGTTCTACATCCACAACCCAATTTTTTGGTTTGGTATTGAGTGGATTATCTTTTTTTTTCTCTACAATTTTGGAACACACTTTTAAAAGTAATTTTTATTGAATCTGGTGACATAATAACTCACATTAAATCTTAAGTGCCTTGTAGTTTGATAAGTATTATCTATGCAGTTTATAGAAAAAACAGAGCTTATATCTAACATTGTTTATTGAGGTCTGGGAAAGAACCACCATTATGCTAATGAGTTTTTTCCCTTTGTCCTTCAGATCATTGTTATGTATTTACAAGTCTTAGAATGTGAACGTAACCAAACCCTGGTTCAAACTGCCTGGTAAGTTATATTTTTACATTTCACTCCTAGTCAGGAAAACAGAAGCAGAAATAAAGTAAGTTTCTTTTTCTTTTTCCAAAATAATGAAATAAGTTTGGGGTGTTTTCTTTTTTTCTTTTATTTAACCAAAAGGTAAATAATGCTTATTTCTGCTTCCTGTTTTCTTGGCTTGACTAATTACTTTTAATGGAGAACTCAATTTAACTTTGTTCTTTTTTCTACTCTTTAATTAAAGGGTAGTCCATGATGGTAAGTCTAGAACTCTGCCCTCTGCACTTCAGCCCATGACCTCAGGATGGCCTGATTGGCTGCCCTGCTCTCCAGCCAATCCAGTGCAAGCTCTCATCCGAGATTCACTGAAGTGGTCCATATCCATCTGGCAGCATCTTCTAGTTCTGTCGGGGTGTCAAAAGGATTTGTATATTTGCTTCTAGAAGTAACTATTCAACATGCATATGTATTTAATGTATACCTGTAACTCAAATGAATAGCTCATTTTTGATATTTTGTTGTCCAGCCATTATAAATTAAATGGTTTTTTTTTTTTTTAAAGGATTTTGGCTAAATTTCTGTATACAGTATGTATAGCATGAATTCAGTCAAAAGGCTATAGCCTGCATCTTTAAGTGGGTACTAGTTCCCTTGCTAGGTTCATAGTTGCTGTTCTGTTGCAGACAATATTATGATAAGCACTTCATTTTTAAGAAGTTAATATGACTTAAATGCTTTTGAACTTGCACCTTTGAGATGCAGATGTATATTTTGGAGTGCTGGCTAAGGTCAAGCCAAGAGATTGTGGCTCAGCCACAACTCTTAGTTTTATAAGCTATTGATGTGAAAAACTCATTAATTTTAATTTTTATGTCCTGGATTTTCCCAGCCAAATGTCTTTCATGACTGCCATGCATCTTTTGGACTCTATAAATATTTAGTAATATCACAAAAATCTCATATATAAAATGCATGACTTAATTGTTCTATAAAACATTTTGGTAGATTTTTATGGGTAAAGATTTTTAAGAAATTCATTTCAGCCTAAATAATTTGTAGATTTTTTAGTTGAGGAATATTCGTGGGGAGGGCTCATTAATAATTTCAGCAATTTATTAATTGAAATACTTTTATTGCTGTTGTTTGTACTGTAAAAAAGGTATGTAAACTTTGTATTTCTTGCTTTTCATTTCCCTACCTAGATTTTCCTCAAGTAGCTTAGTTTTCTTAATAAAAGTCTAACTTACAAAAAGTGGGGTTTTTTTGTTTTTGTTTTGTTTTTTTTTACCAGTCATAGTTACTTTGAGTTTTTTAAAAATTTGGTTGGCAGTTTTTTTATTGTGGATAAAGGAGAGATGGTCAGTAATTAATGGCTTGAAGTATTATTGGAGTAGTTTATCTTTTCTAAAAATAGTTATGTCAGAGTTGACCTAAGCATTGCTTTTTACAGAACTACATTAAAGGGTTACATGGTGATTAAGTTGATTAATTTAAAAGGGCTTTGGTCACATAGGGGACAACTACATGGGGACAACTAAAGAGTGGTCCTAGGGTTACAGTCTTAATTTTACTGATTTTTTTTTTTTTAGTTGAGAATTGTTATATGCTAGAACAGGAAGACATAAGAGAAGAAAAAAGAATAAAGTAGATTGAGTCTCCAAATCTGTGTAAGCTTCAGAAAAACTGATTTGTTCACATACAAAGCTTACAATTGAAATATTTTTCAGGAATTACATGAATGACAGTCTTCGAACCAATGTTTTTGTTCGCTTTCAACCAGAGACTATAGCATGTGCATGTATCTACCTTGCTGCTAGAGCACTTCAGGTAGGTTTATGTGCCTGTTTTTTTCTATGGCTTAAATCTTAAAGAATTGTCAGCAGTTTGAATAAAAACTAGCAACAATTTAATATCAGCGTTCTCTTTCCATGGCTTAGATTCCATTGCCAACTCGGCCCCATTGGTTTCTTCTTTTTGGTACTACAGAAGAGGAAATCCAGGAAATATGTATAGAGACACTTAGGCTTTATACCAGAAAAAAGGTACTGGTTTTACTTGGTGGTACTAATATTATCAGAGCCAAGAGACTAAAGGGGAATGCTAACTTAATTTTCCCTCAACAGCCTAATTATGAGTTGCTGGAAAAAGAAGTAGAAAAACGAAAAGTAGCCTTACAGGAAGCCAAATTAAAAGCCAAGGGATTGAATCCTGATGGAACTCCTGCCCTTTCAACACTCGGTGGATTTTCTCCAGCCTCTAAACCATGTAAGATAATTTCAGAATTGACGTTATCTGGGGCACTGAAGGTTTATTTGTATTAGAAAAGCTTAGCATTTATCATTTTCTTGGAAACAGTTAAAGCTGTTACTGTTTTCTCTCCTAGCCAACAGCTAAAAGTGATAGTTGAAATTACAGTACTTTGAGTTGCAGTTAAAAACTTTTAGGGGCCAGGGAGATGGCTCAGTGGAGTAAGGGCTTGAGATCAATCCCTGGTTCTGCTAAAAAAAAACAAAAAAAAAACAACTTTTAGCTCTCAAATTCAGTAGTTAATGTATTGTCATATCTTTCAAAAGCATCACCAAGGGAAGTAAAAGCAGAAGAGAAGTCTCCAATCTCCATTAATGTGAAGACAGTCAAAAAAGAACCTGAAGATAGACAACAGGCTTCCAAAAGCCCTTACAATGGGTAAGTACACTTGAATTAGAAAACTTAATTGAAGGACTCTTTGTTTTTATATATTAACTAAAATATTTTGCTTTTGAAGTGTAAGAAAAGACAGCAAGAGAAGTAGAAATAGCAGAAGTGCAAGTCGGTCAAGGTCAAGAACACGATCACGTTCTAGATCACATACTCCAAGAAGACAGTAAGTACATATTTCCTTTAGGGAAAGTATTCTTATTTGGAGTCTTCAAAGGTTTTTACTCTTATGAGAAGATTGGATTTATCCATTTTCAAAATTAGGCTAAGTTTAGGCTTTTGAACAAAGTAAATAAGCTTGGGGACATACTCTGTGTGATTTTCATAAGTAGTGTACCTTTATGAAATTTTGTATGTTTTTTAGTTTTTTAGAGAAGTGTAGGGGCTGCCCACAAAGTATATCCCAATTATAATGTGTTTAAACAATGTCTTTATATTTTTCAGTTAAAAATAAGTCACTATTTCAGTAATGTCTTAACCAAAGCCAAAGAATCTTCTCTAGTTAGTTTTGTAATTAGATTGGAGATTCCTTATAATTACATTGAAGATTCTTTATGGTTCTTCAACTATGTGAAGAAAGCATAGGCTCTAAAGTACTTAATAAAATTGATAGTTTCTCCTGCTGGAAAGTAGAGTACATTTCTAACATAATTAATAGGCTTCAGTGAGGTGATTAAGGGATGGAGAAATTGAGTAGTTTGTAGTTTCCAGTTTGTCATTGATTTAGCCAACTGTTTTAAACTTGTTAATGAGCAACAACTAAGAATAATCTCTTCCCTGTAGAAACTAAATCTAAACCTCAAATTTTTATTACCTAAGTTACAATAATAGGCGGAGCCGATCTGGAACATACAGCTCAAGATCAAGAAGCAGGTCCCGCAGTCACAGTGAAAGCCCTCGAAGACATCATAATCATGGTTCTCCTCACCTTAAGGCCAAGCATGCCAGAGATGATTTTAAAAGTTCAAATAGACATGGTCATAAAAGGAAAAAATCCCGTTCTCGATCTCAGAGCAAGTCTCGGGATCACTCAGATGCCGCCAAGAAACACAGACATGAAAGGGGACATCATAGGGACAGGCGTGAAAGATCTCGCTCCTTTGAGAGATCCCACAAAGGCAAGCACCATGGTGGCAGTCGCTCAGGACATGGCAGGCACAGGCGCTGACTTTTCTTCCTTTGAGCCTGCATCACTTCCAGTTTTCCCTATCTGCAGTATGATGTATGGACTCTCAAACCATTAAAAGCAAACTGATTAGGATTTGATTTCTTAAAACTTCTAGGTCTCTAGAAACACTGAGGACGTTTTCTTTTGAAAAAGAACTATGTTAAATTTTTTTGCACATTGAAATGCCCTAGCAGTATCTAATTGAAAACCATGGTCAGGTTCAATTGTACTTTATTATAGTGTGTATTGTTTATTGCTATACAAACTGGAGTGTGGATTCTGTAAAAAATGTATCTTATTTTTATACAGATAAAAAAATTGCAGACATTGTTCTATTTAAGTGGTTATTTGTTTAAATGATGGTGAATACTTTCTTAACACTGGTTTGTCTGCATGTGTAAAGATTTTTACAAGGAAATAAAATGCAAATCTTGTTTTTCTAAACTGCTTCAAATATCTTATTTAAATTATTAAAAAGGCAAAATTTTACAGTAAAATGGCTGTACTGATTTTCTAACAGCATATTTTTTTCTTAACCACCTTATAGGTGTATTAAAATAATTGGGTTATTAAAGTAATTCTTAGCTAGCTATGGCATGGCTATAATCTCAGCTACTCTGGTGGCTGAGGCAGGAGGCTGAGGCATACCCAAGTGAGTCTGTTAGGTGGCATGGAAAGGTGTTTCTCCTAGCAGATTGGAGATAAATTTAGTGTCTTAATGAGTTTGAGTATGGTAACGTTAGATTTTCTGTTAATTTTTTTTTGCCCACTTCATCTGTTAGACTTGATTCCAAATGAGTTGCTGTTTCAAAACACCAGATATGTCCGCACAGAAGGATTTATTGCCATACGGGATCTGAAAGGTCTCCAAAGATAAGTAGGCAGGCAGTAGGTCTGGAAAAAGATAACTTCAAAGGAGTCAAGACTCATTTAAGATAGAAAAGTGTTGGACTAGCCACGGGTGGCCCATGCCTATAATGGCTCTTGGGAGGCTGATGGAGGAACACTGCCATGAGTATGAGTTCTTGATCAGCCTGAGTTCAAGGTCAGCCTGAACTGCATGCTGAGACCCTGTCACCAAAAAAGAAAAGGTGGCTGCTGTGCTAGTTTTTTTTTTTTTTTGTGTGTGTGGAACCAGGGATTAAACTCAGACCTTGCACTTGCCAGAGAAGCACTTCTACTGAGCCATCTTCCAGGCCCCCAGATCTGTTTGTTTTTATAAAGAGTCTTAGACTAAGTAAGTGTGACTCCAGAAGTGGCACTAGGATTTTGCCTCATTTACATGGTATTTCATTGAGTTCCCAGTTCTGGTTTATGTTGTACTCAGGGTTTAACACAGCATGTTCATGCTAGATAAGACTCCACCACCATCTGCTTCCATATCCATTTTTGAGACGTCATCTCAGTGAGCTGCCCAGGCTGATTTCAGATTTGAAATCCTGCCTCAGCTACTAGATAGCTGCAATCATAGTTCTGTGCATAGTCGTGTGCCATCACGCCCAACTTTTGAGTTCCCAATTTTTTTCCCCCTCTTTGATTGTTTGAGACAGGGCTTTATTGTGTGGTTTAGGCTGTTCTTGAACTCACTATCCCAGGCTCACCTCAAATATGAAGTCATCCTCTTGCCTCCTGCGTTTTCGCCACAGGCAACGTGTCACCATACCCACCCTTAAATTGCCAATTCTTAATCTATTGGTGCCTATACCTCACCAACACCTTGGGGTGTGTTCCTTGTATCTGTTCTCGCTCACCTCCATTTTCCCATTGCAGTGAGAAATCGTCTTAATGTAAATAACTTTTCCTAGTGATTCTAGTTTTTCACGTAAGTTCTTTTTATGGAATATTAGTCATCTTTTGTAGTTTGTATCTTAACTCTAAAGGAGCAGTATAATTAATTGCTTTCTCATTTTAAAACAAAGTGAACACAAAATGGCCATAGATTGAGTACCCCTGGTGTAAAATTTGAAATCATTTAAAATGTTAGCCTTTTGAAGGCTGATCACAAATCTGATGGTTCAGTGTACAGAAAACATGCATAAAATTATTAAAATATTTAAAAATTAAAGATTGTACAAGGTACATGAAACAAATGAGTTTCATGTTTAAACTTGGTTCCTAATAGGAAAATATTTCATTGTCTACATGTACATATTCCATGATCTAAAAATACTTGAAACTCTTCTGGCTCCAACCATTTCAAATAAGGGATATTCATTCTGTTTCTCTTCATTGAAGACCTAAGTTCTGCTTTAATAGCTTTATAGGGGCCAGGGAGATGGCTCAGCGGAATAAGTGCTTCCCTTGCAAGCTCAAGGGCCTGAGTTCAATCCCCGGTTCCGCAAAAAAAAAAAAAAAAAAAGCTTTATATATTAACATCAAAAACCTTTCTTATTTAAGTGTTTTAAGTTTTCGTGAACATTTCCAAAAGCAAGATAATCTTACCCCACTTATTTGGCCTAAGGGTGGTACAGGAGGCTGAAGCCAGGGCCTTATGCATGCTACACAGACACACAGAGCTACTCTTTAGTCCTTTTTATTTTGAGGCAAGTTCTAGTTAAATTGTCTGGGTTGTCCTTGAACTTGGGCTCTTTCTGCCTTAGCCTCCTTGAGTGCTAAGGTTATAGATGTGTACCACGATTCCTAGCAGTAAAGATTTTCTTTTTAAATAAGAGATTTTTTAAAATTTTAAAGCATGACATACTAAAAGGGCTGGCTTTAGCTGGTGACACAGAATGCACACAAAGTTTGGTATAGAAAATCACTTGGGAGGGAGTGACATCTACTGGGTGGCCTTTAAACCCCTTCTATCCCTTCATTTTGGGAGGCTGGAAGCCACAGCTTGACATGAACCAGAAAGAAGGTGAATGAATTTATATACCACTGATCCTGTGACACTTAAATGTCTTTCATTTATGTCCTTGTCTCTCAAACATTTAGTCTTTATTGGGCATCATTTCCATGAATGTGTGTTCCTTCTGTAAAGGTAAGCATAGGGTTTTGGAGCTCGGCCATAACAGCCACGGGTAGCAGACTGGTGGGACCAGGGCCAAGTCTTGGCCTACAGATAAACTTTGCTTGATAATTTTTTTTTTGTTTTACGTGAACTAGCAGCCAGAAACTAAAATCCTGTTTGATTCAGCAGTGAAATTTGGGAAATAGAACTCTGGAGGGGAGACAGTATAGATTATGCAGTCTACCTGGGTGCTTTGCTTAGCTCAGTACTTACTAGCTGTGTAATTTTTACTCTTAGCCACTCTAAGCTCCCCTTGTTCCATCTATAAAAGGTTAGTAATTGAACCTACTACATTCAGGTATTATGGGAATTTAAGGAAATAAGTCTAATGTAAACAGGTTCATTGAATTTTACTACAACTGTTAACATCACTAGAGGTTTGTGGATGCCAGACTAGCGTATTACTGTAAGTAGGAAGATAGTTACATTAATTTTCTATAGCTGTTCCCTGGAAAACTACCACAAACTTGGTAACATAAAACAGCAAATCTCTGATAGTTTTAGACTATCAGAAATAGTCTGAGGTTTTAGAAGTTTGAAATCAAGGCTATAGCAAAACTATGTTACTTCTCAAAGCTTCTTACTTTGTAGTGGTTTCTAAAAATCCTGATGGTCTTTGATTTGTAGCTATGTCACTCATTTTTGCACATCTTACCATAGTCTTCAGGTAAGGATTCCAGGGTCTAGCATGGTGTGACAAGCCTATGGCACTGGTGTTACTTTTTCTTTTAAGACAAAACGTACTGATAGGGAGTTTTTTTCTGAACTAAGACCTCAGTACTGTATTCAGATTTAATTGTAGCGTTGGCACTTCATGATAAAAAGTGGGCTTGGGGTTGTAGTTTGGCCCTCACTGGTCTTACCTACTCCAAATGATCTTGTACTACCCCTATCTGGAGACCCCTTTTCTAAAGAAGGTCACATTCAGGTTCTAGGTGGACATGAATTTGGGAGGATACCATACAGTCTAATGACGTAAGAAAAATAACGCTAATGTTCAAGGAAACTGGACCCACACTACAAGTGAATGTTGAATTTCTTTTTAAAATTTTGAAATAATTGACTTCTAAAAAGTAGCAAATATACAAAGACCTGTGTGCCTTTCACCCATGTTCTCCAGATATTAACATTTTACCACAGTTAGGTTTCCATTCTGTGTCACATCTTGTTACTGTGAGTTGCTGCCATGATGCTTCTTTACCTGTAAGTGCTTCAGTGTGTATTCTGAAAAACAAGAACATTTTCTTCCTATCTGCAGTATATTTTTCAAAATCTAGAGATTACGGCACAAGCCGGGACTGCCATCTGTTGACCTTCCTCGGCTATTGCCAGTTTTTCTGCTGATGCCCCGGTTTCTGGCCCAGGACTCATGCTACAATCATAAGTTACCTGTATTCATCATGTTTCTTTAGCCTTCTCCTAGCTGGACTAATCTTTGGTCTGTGTTTGCTTTCATGACCTGACATCTTAAGTTTAAAAACGTGTCTTTCACCCAGGGAGAGCTGAGCTATCCCCAGCCTGTTGTCACGATTGTTGTAATCATTATTGTTGTACTGAAATGGAACACACAACCTTGGCACTGAGCTACATCCCAAGTCCTTTTTCTGTTTTTTATTTGGAGACAAGGTCATCTTGGCAGGTCACTAAGTCTCCCTGGATGTCCTCAAACTTGCATTTCTCTGTCTTTGGTATCTGGAATAGTTACCAGGCAAGCAACATTGTATCTGGCTGTAGATTTTTATTTTTAGTTGATACATAGCAATTGTACATATTAATGAGGGCCATTGTGACATTTCAGTGTCTATATGCAATGTGCAATGACCAGATCAAATGGCTTATTATCTATCACTTCAATATCGTGGTATTTTTGAGGATTAAACCAATGATTTTGTGAAACATCCCTTAATTTGGGTTTCCTTATGGTTAGATTTGAGTTCTGTGGGTTTTGGAAAGAATACAACAGAAGAATAGCTCGCTCTTTACCAGTGTGTAATATCCAGAGGCACATGGTGTCAACTGGTCCAATTAACTAAAGGTGTTAACTTGAGTCACTGGTTAAGAAGATGCTTACAGTGTTCATCTGAAAATGTTTTCCCCTGGGTATTTAACCAAGTTTTCCTATGGGGAGATACTTTAAGATCATACACATGTTTTAAAATTAATACTTAACAACTTTAGCATCAATTGGTGGCTTTTGTTTGAAACAATTACTGAAAATATTTAACTCCAGCATTCCCTCTACATCTGTTGGCAGCTCTTTCAGAGTAAGAGTTCAGGCATCTCTTTTATTTGTTTCATTTAATCAATATGAACTCATTCTTTAAAGTTACTATTTTATTGCTCAAATAACTTGATATTTTATTCCATTTAAAATAGTTCCTATTGGGGCTGGGGAGATGGCTCAGTAGAATAAGCGAGTTCAATCCCCGGTTCCGCAAAAAAAAAAAAAAGAAAAAAAAAAAAAGTTCCTGTGACCTCTAAGAGGAATATTTTAAAGACTTCTCCACACATGTGACTTTCTCTAGCTGTGTGGGTATAACCAGAAGCCCTTGGGAACCTCAGATCAAATGGAGGGGTGAAGAGACTCTGAATGTCAGAGTGACTCCATTGTCAAGGTGTAGGGCTCCTTGTGGCTGCTTGTTCCACAGTTGTCCTTTTGGTCCAGAACAGCCTTTAGGCAATCTGTTGCCATATTCCAATCTGTTCTCTCCTGTAGTGCCCTTCGATTCCAGTAAGACTCAGTAATAAATACAGTATTTATGCCACTAGAGGTCACTGTTAAGCTCTATGCGATGGAAGCTCTCTCCAGGTTTTTTTTTTTGTTTTTTGTTTTTTTTGTTTTTTTTTTTTTTTTGGGCAGAACTGGGGATTGAACTCAGGCCCTTGCACTTGTCAGGCAAGCGCTTATTCTACCGAGCCATGTCCCCGACCCCTCTCCAGGTTTCTGTAAGGATTTATTTCCAGTCACACTAGTGACTGGATATATCCATACTTAGATCTATGTATCTAAGCCTTATTAAGTCTCTTCCTCCTGACATTGATAGCTCTGAATATACATGCTTTTGCTAAAATCTGCTAGCAGAATTAAAAATAGCAAAGGGACATGTGACACATGATTGTAATCCCAGCACGTGGGGGTCTAAGGCAGGAGAATCAAAAGTGTAAGCCAGACTGGACTATACAGTAGTGAGACTTTGTTTTGGGTTTGGTTTTGTTTTGTTTTGAAGAAGAAAGAAAGTAAACTATCAAATCTTATTTATATAAGCAATATGCCAGATGCTGTTCTGTTTCACATATATTAACTCATTTAGCATTCAAAAATTCTATGGTAGGGCTGGGGAGATAGCTCAGCCGTCTAAGCACCCGCCAGGCAAGTGCAAGGTCCCAAGTTCAATCCCCAGTACCACATGCCCGTGTTGGCCCTAGACCTGTTGTACCAACCACCAAAATCAGGCATTTTGGTGCATGCCTGTAATCCCAGCACTGGGGAGGCTGAGACAGGAGGATTACTATGAGTCCAAGCTGCATAGTGAGACCCTGTGCCAAATAAAAAGATTTTTTAAATTATGTGGTAGGAGAGAAATCCATGAGGTTGTGATTTCACACAGTTGAAATTGTTGAACCAGGATTCAAACCCAGCATGTTCCAAAGTCCATGTACTAAATCACTATACTATGTAGCAGCCTATGTGGCTTTACTAGAGTCGTAATTTAATCTAATCTTCCCATCTCTGAGCCTGGGCTCAGGCCTCTTTATAAAGCATCCTCATAATAAGATTTGAAATCAGGGGCCAGGGAGATGGCTCAGTGGAATAAGCTTTTCCCTAGCAAGTACAAGGACCTGAGTTCAATCTCTGGTCCCCCCCGCAAAAAAAAAAAAAAAAAAGATTTGAAATCAACAGAGGTCTTGTAGAGCTTTGCAGTGGGTGCTGCTTACCAATTGTATGTTACTAGGCACTCACCCTGCAAGGATTGCGCAGATGCCACTCCTCAGCCCAGTCTGCCCTCTGTGGCTGCCAGCTCAGCTAGCCCTGCCAGCCTGTGCTGCTCCTACCACCCAGTGCAGTCTTGTGCTTAGAGAACCTGAGTCCAGCAACTTGGCTCTGCTTGGCCTTGCTCCTGAGAAGCAGTATCAGCTAGTTTTGGAAGCTGCTGTAAACTGAGCCCCAAGGTACTCTGATGAAGAAGGGGTGTGGGTTCTAGAGTTCAGCTGACCTGTGTTACAAGTCTGTTCCTCCTGCTCAGTGGTGGCATGGCCCTACGTACAGCTGCGTGACTCTTCTGAGCCTGAGTTTCCTAATCCGTGGGTTGGTTATATTTCCCTTTTGTAATTGTTCTGAGAATTAGCAGTGTACATGGAGACGCTCACACAGACGCTCACACAGACAGTAAAAATATTGATATATTTTTACTGTCATCTTTTTCTTAAAAGCAGTTTATTTCTCAGCCATCAGTGAAGCTGCTCCTGGTGGCATGCCATAGGTGGATTTCTCTTTCTGTAACACTAGTGTCTCTTACAGCCTATGTTATGCCTTGCACAATTAAAACACATTGCTCTGTGTTAACAAATGCCATTTCTTGTGCCTGGCCTAATTATCTATCTAGATTCCAATCAGGTCTCTGTACCTCTTCATACCCCTGATCTTAACCAGGGAACCCCAACAGTTGAGTGCTCATTAAATGCCTCTTGAGGATGGAGATTAATTAAAATCAGTTCACAGGTTCTTATAGTATATTTACTGTGTGTTAGACAATAGACCAGATCCTGAGAATTCTGAAGTGCAAAACACTTAACCCCTCATTAAGGGAGTCCTGTGGCAAAAAATGTCTACAAAAGCCGGAAATAGTAAATGTACCTTTTAAGGCTTCTAATCCTAAAAATGACTTTTTTTGTTGAGGCAAGCTGGCTTACCATGTCCTGACAAGAAGCAGAAGCCAGGGTCACAGCCCAGGGTATTTTCAAGCTGGAGAATCTACCATGGCACTTACCAGCGAGCTCAGGGCCACCAAGGACTTCCCCAAGTCTCTTACCACCTGATCCTTAGTTAAGGGAGACAGCCTGTTGCTTTCCTCACCACAAGGGGTCAGTGTAAGACCAGTGCAGCCAGTGATGGAGTTTCCCCTTCTGAGTCATTGTAGCAACTCAGGATCCAGATGATTTGTTCTAGGGTGGAGCAGAGGAAAGGGCAGAAAATGGGTCAGAAAAAATGAAACCATCTGTTGAATTCACATGTTGCCACAAGTCATGAGTTCCACCAATGTTCAACTGACTTTTAAGTATTTTTAGTACAAAGAAATAAGATAATTTGAGGGTTTCAGAAAACAACTGCTGTTGGAGACCAGAGTGATACCATGCATTAGCAAAAGTTTTACTTTTTCATTTGCAAAACAAAAATCACTTTTTTTTCCAGGAAAAGGAAGGCTTTCAGAAGTTAAAAGAAATGCAGTTTACTGACTAAATCTCCCTCTGCAAGAGAATCAAAGAACCTTCCCCCTTATCTGGGTTCAGAATTGGCAAGCAATCTCAGTGTGGGCACTTTATAAATATTCATTGATGATGAAAATGTCTACAATGCAAAGGAACCATTTTGTCATTTCAAGAACCTCTTTGAAATGCTAGTGATTGAAGCAGGATCTTGACTGTCCTTTGCAAATCTTGAATAAGAAGGCCCAGTTCAGCTGGTCACATGGAACAAAGTGGAACAAGGACACCGGATTAATCTCTCCTGGAGTCTGGAGCTGTGACTGTACTTACTTACAAAAAGCAGAGCAAACCGAAGCAGCGGGAAGGATTTTTAAACAACCACTCCCAAAACATCCAAGCAGTTGAGATTCAGCAATTCCACTTTGTGGGAAAAAATGTCCTCATTTCACTCTGTACTGGATACTGAGGCTGTGCCCATAAACGGAAATAGTTAAAGTCAGAACAGGGCATGGCAATTCATCTCGGTCATCCTAAACCATCCCAACCAAGATGTGTCAATTGAGCTCAGGGACATCCAGAGAGAACACAGTGAAACAAATGTGCTGGTGTGTTGCCTGATCAAGGTCTGCTTGTTTTGGCCCAGGTGCACCTGGCCAGAGCCCAGGTAATCTTGGTAAACAAATATGAGTGTGCCTCAGTCCCCATCACCCATGCAGCCTGTGTTGGTGGAGTTGGGTTATGGATGCAGTAAGCTAGGATGGCTTGGAGGCTTTCCATCAGAGACCTGGGCTATGTGTAGCTCCACAGAGACCTCCTTCTGGGATCCAAGAAACACTTTCCTTCTGCCAGTGGTTGACTCAGGCCAAGGCTGGGGTGGGACAGCCACTGCCTGGGTGTGGGCCTGGGCTATCTTGGGCCCAGGCTAACTTAGGCCTGGAACAGAACAGTCTTGTTCCCTCCTGTTCTCTCCTGTTTCCAGCCCCTTGAATGCCATCCCTCATCCCTGTAGCACCAGCACCACTGATGAGTGGCTCAAACCTTGTGCAGCAGTGGAGGGGCTTTTGGGGTGATGATTTTCTCCTTCCAGGTGCCCTCCATGCCTATAGGGTGCCTAGTCACACACACACACACACACACCCACACCCACACACACCCCTGGTTGAGCAGTCTTCATGTGGGCTCCCAGGCTTTTGGGTAGCTTCTGAGGCTCCTGCCACGATATGTGGATGGCTAGAAGTTGAGATCCACTTCATGGATTCAACTCCCAAGAGACTGGTGTGCACCTCAGGATTCAGTGCAGTCTAAAGTACTTGGCCGCAGCTTTGGCCCTCTGACCTCAGCCTCCCGTGCACCTCTTGTGCTGGTGCTCTCCCCAAGTCCTGCCGCTTGCCTTAGCAACAGCTCCCTTTCCTACATTCCCTGGGTGTCAGCTGAGAACTTCAATGTGCGAGACAGACCTTCACTGAGATGCAAGTGTAGCTGTTCCCTCACAAATGGAAAAGGCTTGGGAAGGAAGCGAGCATTAAGTCCCCATTCTGTGCTGGAAGTTTAGAAGTGTAATCCCATTTAATCCTGCCTTCTTCCCTAGAAGGAAAGCCTGCTTATTCCAGTGAGTGGAGGAAAGGCCTTGAGGCTGAGAGCTGGATGCTAATGCCTGACCTCATGGTAAGTCCAGCCAGTGGAAAAGTCACACAGGCTTACTCAGCATGCTACGGGGACTCAACTTGGCTTCTCATCTCTCTGACCATGGAGGTGCCCACTACCTCAGAAAAGGGGACGTGAGCCATGAGCACTAAGTAAGTTAGCACGTAACCCATAAGATTGATTATTGTCATACATCGTTGGCCTTTGTATATTGGGGATGAAAAAGCAGAGTCCCTGCGTAGAGAACATGGATTCTTTGCGGCTCCCTCCATCTCACGTAGCTTTTTTTTCATACTGGAAAGTACTGTCCCCTCTTGAGGATGGTTCTATTCAACACTTAAGAGGTTTTACACTGACATGTAGAAGATTTGGGGGATTACGTGAGGTGGATTTGGGCCTCTGAAGTTGTGTCCTTTGAGCTAAGGTTTTTTTTGTTTGTTTGTTTGTTTTGTTTTGTTTTTTTTTGCAGAACCAGGGATTGAACTCAGGCCCTTGCACTTGCCAGGGAAGTGCTTATTCCACTGAGCCATCTCCCTAGCCCCTTGAGCTGAGGTTTGTCAACAACTAGTAGTGGGCCCAGCTGTTTTGGAGAGAGCTGGTGGCACAGGACAGTGGACCTGGAGCCTGGCTCCTCCCCAGGCCAGGTTGAGACCACATGGCCAACACTGACCTCTCCTCCTCTCCTTGTACCTGTCCCTGTCCCATAGTTAGGGCCAGATTGTATGAAAACAGGAGGTGGCGTGCAAACCCAGATATGCCTGGCTTCAAAGCTCCAATTTCCTCCAGCCTTATCTCAGTAGTTCCCCTGCAGCTGCCCAGACCTCCAGGGCAGACAGAGGAAGCCACAAGGGTTGACACAGTGGAGACTTGGCCTTTGTATGCAAGGGAGAGGACAGGAAACGGGGACAAAGGGCAGTGCTGGGCACAGTCATACCTACGCATAGCTAGGTTATCTCATCACTCAGTTTGTAAGTCCAGCCAATGGAAAAGTCACACAGGCTTACCTAGCATGCTATGGGGACTCCCTTTAGCCCCACGGCAGGAAAGTATCCCAGGGTGCTCTTGGCCAGGCAGACTGTTTCCAGGGTAGAACACTTTCTGGAGCTCACATGGTAGCCCAATTAATATGTGCCTAATTTGTGTGTGTGTGTGTGTGTGTGTGTGTGTGTGTGTGTGTGTGTGTGTAACAGGGGATTGAACTCAGGCTCTTGCGCTTGCCAGGGAAGCACTTATTCCACTGAACCATCTCCCTGGCCCCTATGTGCCTAATTTGTGATCTTGGGCAAATCTTTTATCTTCTTTGAGCCTCAGTTTATTAACATGTAAAACAGGACAAATAATCCTTACCTCCCAAAGTTTTCTGATGAGATGACATGTCAAAGGCCAGGGCCTGGCCCACAAAAGATGTTCTTGATTTGTGTGTTTCCCTGGACTGCATAAGTGTGGTCTCACATACTGCCACCCCAGGAAAGAAAGATCTGCAAGAAGGCTTTCTGTGGCCTTGCATGGGCCTCTGACCACGCTGGTGAAGTTGTGAGCCTCTGTGTCCCTTCATTGTGCCATGGCTGTCCGGAGCCCTTCTCAGGAGACTCTGTCCCAGAAAAGCATCTTGCTCAGCTGCCTCCTGGGCCCTCAGCCTCTGCACCTGTCCACCTGTTCCCTCACAGCAGGCCCTCTCAAGCTTTTCAGAATTCTGCCCACTGGCTTCATGATAGCCAGACAACACTTAGCACCAAACTGACCAACTTCATCTTGCCATGGGTCCACGACCCATGCCTGCCTAGGAGAGAAGCCCATGACCCTGCCTGCCTAGGAGAGAAGAGGGTATAGGGCTGAAAGGTTATGAATGGCAGCTGCCATCCCAGTGCCAAGGCCAGGAAGCAAAGTCTAAAAGGAAACTTCACAGCTGGATATCAAGAGATCAGAAAGCCGAAGTCAAAAGGAATCTGCCAGGAGAGAAGGGAAAAGGAAAGTGGTTTCTAGGCCAAAGGGTATGAGCATTCAGTCAGGTGCTCTTTGTGATTAGAGGATGACTGGCTGATTCTTTATTCCACAGGTATGAAGGGTAAAGTCTTGTTCTTTTTGCAGCATTTCCTCTCCACCCCACAGACCGTTTTCATCCTGTGGTGTTGTGGGGGCCACCCCGCGTAGCAACGAGCCTGAGGGGTTTGGAGTGGGAGTATCTGAACTCAAGCTGCTGTTTGTGTCTCCCCAGCATGTGACCTCTTGGGCCTCAAGTTCCTCATGTGAACATCAGGGCGGTCCCACCTCAGGGCTGTGGTGAGATCACATCTGAGGAAACTCCTCAGCGAGAGGGAGCACAGCAGTCACGGGTCCCTCGTTTTAATAACAGGAACTCTAAGTTAGTGCTGTCTCTATATTAGTAAAGAAAAGACCACTTCTTAATCAATGTGACCTAGAGGGACTTGAAAAGGTCTTAAGGCTGAAGAGTGGTCAGGTGCTTTGATTTCTTCCCTGTTTCTCCATCCTGTCCCCATTATCTTGGGGAAATGAGGGGTCTCTGGAACAGCTGTAGCAAAGGACGCAGCCAGCTGCTGGGCACAGGCAGAGAAGGGTGTGCTCTGACTGCCTCCATTCCAGGGCTGCACTATGCACACTTGCTGCTGTGAGCCATTTCCCCCAGCAGAAAATAGTGAACGTAACTGGGCATGGTAGTGCACATTGTAGTCTTAGTAATCAGGAGGGTCAGGCAGGAGGATTGTGAATTCCAGATCATGCTGGACTACAGAGGGAGATCCTTCTCAAAAAAGAAAAATTAACATTGTGTTTTTTTTGGGTGAAACTAGGGATTGAACTCAGGTCCTTGCACTTGCCGGGGAAGCGCTTATTCTGCTGAGCCATCTCCCCGGCCCCAACATTGTGTTTTGAGACTGCACTAGTATGAAAATGAATAGAACCAGGCAGAGTGAATGACTACACATTCATGGTTAATATTTTCATTATGAACTTAAGTTTTCCTATCACATTTAACAGAAGTGAATTCTGAGGAGCAGTTTGGTCACGAGAGGGCAGCACAAGGTCACTGTATACTCCTGGGAGGTGGGCGGAAGGGAGGGTGGAAAGATCAACTCCACCTCTGACTCATGAAAGGCCTTTGCTTCCCACAGGGTTTCCTCAGTGAGTGCTGTGTTTGCTGCTCACAAGGCAGGGCCCAGGAAGCCAGTGGGTGGGGCATGATTTGTTGTCAAGGGCCTAGGTAGGGAGGCTCGCAGGGTCACAAAGTGGCAGAAGTGGAACCCCCTGGAATCTCATTGGCTTCTCTTGGGATACTGCTCTGGGCACCTCAGACCCCCTGGGTGATGAAAATCCCAGGACAGGGATCCCAAGGCCAGACAGCACTCTGCCCCGCCCAACCCTTGAACCATTACTGGGGAAGGCAGCCCCAATCCCTAGAGTCTCAAAGCGCAGGTCCACCATCCTGGGCCAGACTGAAGAAGCTCGCACTTCCAGGCCTCCTGGAGCCAGGTATGCCTTTGCTCCCTCTCTCCCCAACAAAGTGTGAGAGCCTTGCAGGTGGGAGACAAGTGCCACCCTGCCTTGGGAACTGAGTGATCACTCAAAGGCAAACCAAAGGCAAATTCACTGCTTAGAGGGGACAGGGAGAAACAGGGCTGCAGGACTCTGAGTGCTCAAGCGAGGAAGCATACAAAGCAGGAAAGACCAGAAACAAAACCAAACAAAACAAGGCATGAAAAGATCCACTCTTGGGCAGGCGGTTTTCTGCCTCCAGGGAGGAACACCCAGCACGCAGCCTGGCACAGTGCTCGGGCACATCGGGGACAATGGGCCTTTCTTTAGCCAGCAGCTGAGCACACACCCGGGAGAAAAGAGCCCCTCTCGGGAAGGCGAAGCCTGAGCCATGGCCCAGAGAGTGTGTGGCCAGCTGACAACACAGATACTTGCATTCAAGTTCCTTCTGAAAAGGGAACCCCCTGTGAACAATAAGAAATAAAAGATCGTACATTTTTCCAGGGAAAATGTAAGATGCCAGCTGACTCTGAAGTGGATATGGCAAGAGGCAACCTGGGATAGTCTGTTCTTTTCTCAGAAGGAAAAAGGCATAAAGTTCCAGGAATAAGCAGTCCTCAGCCCAGTGGACTAGGCCCAAGGCAGGAAGAAGTGCCTCACCCAGAGGCCTGGGTGATTACTGAGTGGGCGGAGTCCCTGGGTGTTGCTGAGGGTGCTTCAGGGACAAAGGTAACATCCACCCCCTAGCAATGTGTCTTCTGGACTGAGTAGGCAGGAATCCCTCCCCATGCACAGAGCGTGACTGAGGGCTGGTCTGGCTAGGCAGGCCCAGGTGGGGGAGGAGTGACAGACCTGTCATGTGGCTTCGGAATGAGAGGCACAGTTCAGTTTCTGGTCACCACAACCCCACACATGACCTCCACAGGATTGGACAGCACTCAGAAACCTCATCGCGATAAGAAAAGGAGCCCCTGGCAGACTGCCTGGGCATTCCCGAAGCCATGGATTTGGCACCCTCCTGAGAGGGCAGACCTGGTGAGCACCAGCCATGGCTCACCCCAGCTGAACTGGCCATGGTGCACCAAAACAGAGACAGCAACTGCCCTCCAGGACTGGGAAGAACTTTGAGGATGATTTGCCTTGATACCCTCATACTAATTCTGGAAGGGGCTTTGGAGGAAGTGTGGTCAGATGCTGACGGGGCCCACAGGCAGTTCAACTTGCCCCACAGTGAGTAGAGAGCAGAAACAGGAAGCCTCGGTCCCTAATTTATGGGCCAGAACTCTTGCTGATGGATGATACCACCTCAAAAATGGGGAGTAAAGGTAGAGGGAAGAGTCCTGGGGGGCTGCAGTATTGCTGTGGTTACAGGATTGAAGGTGAATCTTAACTTTAAGGCCGGACCAGAGATGGTCTCAACATCGTGAGTTCTCAGAGTAGCTGGAGAACGAAAGCACACAGTCTGAGAGGTCACATGACCGAAAAGTTGGTGAGCAGCATAACTGAGGCGTGGTGTGTTGAGACACTCTGCTGAACCCCTTGGCTCCCAGGAGAACAGAGGGAGGCTATGTGCTACCCTGAGATGAGCAGGCCTGGGAGAGCCTGGCTGACTCATCCTTGGGGGCTTTCCTGCGTCCCTCTGGCAGCTCTGAGTCAGCAGCCATTCCTGCCACCCTGCGGCATCACTGCCCAAAGCCTCTGTGCTGACTCAGCGGAAGGGACCCGGCTGCTCACTGCCAAGCTGCCCCCTGGGCCCCCAGCCCTCCGCTGCCTTTGGGAAAGTGAAGGTCTGACTCTTCATCAGAGCCATACCAGGGTGAGCGTCATGGTCCCCTCATCCCAGGGGTGGCACTGGGGGTCTAGCAGGGTGCCTTTGAATAAGAGGAGTTCAGTTTCCTGAGTTTGATGGTTGCATGTCTTCAAATGCTCATTTTGCCAGAAGAGAAAAGAATAAAATTTATATTCAGAAGAGACTTTTTGAGAACAGCTAATTGTCTAATTTCACAGATGAAGACACTGAGGTGTGGACAGATTATGTACCTTCCCCTAAGGTCACACCAGGCCTCTTTCCTCTGTGCTGTCACTGCGCCCAACTGAGCCTCTCAGAATTCTTCTCAAGCAGATGCATGCACAGCACACGCAGCAGGCCCTGAGACCTACGAATGCATATCCTTACTCGGCAGTGGGGACTCTGCAGACATGCCCGAGAAGATGAAAAGGTCATCCTGGATCATCTGCGGAAGATCAGTGTAACCACAGGATCCTTGGAAGAACGGGGAGAGAGGAGACTCAGGGGCTGGAGACTGAGCAAGCGGCACAGCTGTTGGCTCTGAAGATGGGGGAAGAGAGCAGGAGCTGTTGTGTGCAGGATGCAGGCAGCCACTAGAGGCTGGAAAGCAAGAGCACAGTTTCCTTCCAAGCCCCCAGGACAAACGCGGCCATCCCTCCCTGTGTCTTGATTTTAGCTCAGTGATACCCACTTTGGACTTCTGAACCCATCACTAGAAAATGATGAATGTGCATTGCTTTAAACCACTGCTCGAGTCTTTCAGGACAGCAGTGATGGGAAAATCATACTTGTCCTCATATCACCCCAGCCCACTGCTTTAGTTTAGGGTTTGAAGAATAGATTTTAAAAGTAAATTACCACCACCCCTTGGTTACTACAAAATAAGATATAAGAAGGAATTTGGAAAATTACAGTAAAATTTAGCAATGAAAGCAGAGAGAACCAGTTAAGTGGACTAAGTTGGATACAAAAACTTACCTTTGATTTACCCAAGCAAGCTTCCATGTTCTGAACCAGCCAAGGCCAAGCCAATCAGCAAGCCCATGAGACCGTCAGAGATAGGTCGAGGGAGGCTGGGGCTATTATTTTTCCATAACTCTGAGGCTTAATTATCTTGAAACAGCTTTGCTTTGCATGAAAGTTAAATTGAGGGCAAACATGATATTATAGTTAAGATTAAAGTCAACTAGAGAAATAACACCAAGCAGATTCCATCAAACTAGTCACTGGCTATCGGTCCTCTTAGGAGCAAGTTTCACCTGTTGATCCAGGAACAGGTGGCTCTCGTAAGTCTATGCCAAGTTTCTTCAATACATTGGCCAATCCTTTTTTTTTTTTTTTTTTCTGGTGGTCTTTGGCCTGAGCTATTTCTCCAAGGCCTTCTATTTTTTATTTTGAGATGAACCTTCAGTAAGTCACTAAATTTCCCAAGATAGACTCAAACTTGTGATTCTCATGCTTCAGCCCTCTAGGATCCTGGGATTGTAGATGTGTACCACCATGCCTGGTCAGTCTCGATAACTTGACACTATGGCTGGTGTCTTGATGTCCCCACAAAGCCTCATGCAGTCATAGGTGAGGCTTTACGTAGGTAAGTGGATCTAGAGTGCATGACACTGGGGTTGCCTCATAGTGCAGTCCTAGAATTAAGGGCACTAGGACTGAGGGTTAAGTGCTACCTGCTCTAATGGTAGCCTAGATGAGATATATGGGACAGAAAGAGGCTTCTTGCTGGCTGGGACACTCGCTTGCTTTTGCTGTCTTCTGCCTGCTGTGAGCTTTTTCTCTTCCGCAATGCCTGTGTGCCATGCCACCCAGCCTTGGAGCCGCTGGATTGTGGGCTGAAACCTCTACAGACCATGCTCCGAAATAAACCTTTGCTTCTTGAACTTTGGGTGCCAGGTATTTTGCCTCAGCAAGGAGAAAAAGTAACTAAGACATCTGAATGCTACTAATCTCATAACATAAAACTCACCCCAAGTATTCATTATGCTAATTATTAAAGCCTCTGAGAGAGTAAGCATAATTTTATACAATGTTATGGTCACTGCCTCTGGACTGTGGGTAAGAGTGCAGCTTAACAAGTACACTCAGCATCATACTGCCTGTGCTGAAACAGTCAGGCTCCACTGTTTTCTTGAAATCCTGGGGACACAAACTAAGACCTTTTTTGTGTGTGTGTGAAACCAGGGATTGAACTCAGGCCCTTGTGCTTGCCAGGGAAGCGCTTATTCCAGTGAGCCATCTCCCTGGTCTAAGCCCTCTTAAGACCAGTCCCCATGTTGTCCTTCATGTGATTGTGTGGGGCCAGGGGTCTGAGCAATCCAGCCCAGTGGCAAGATGCCAGCCTCCTTTCTTCTCTGAGTGGTTCTATTCACTTGGATTGAGGCCAGCAATTCATCTGCTTTGAGCACCGGCAATTCTCTTGAAACAAATCCCTTAGCTCTAGGCCTCACCCACATCCTCCCCTTTTTTTCTTTTTCTTTTATTTTATTTCTTTCCCCCACCCCACTTCCCTCCCCCCAACCAGGGATTGAACTCAGGCCCTTGCGCTTGCCAAGGAAGCGCTTATTCCACTGAGCCATCTCCCCGGCCCCTGAAATATATATTTCAAATTT
This sequence comes from Octodon degus, assembly GCF_000260255.1. NCBI lineage: Eukaryota > Metazoa > Chordata > Mammalia > Rodentia > Octodontidae > Octodon > Octodon degus. The sequence goes on along the minus strand of NW_004524691.1, from coordinate 3,390,559 downwards.
TTAATTTTATGTATTTGGTATAGGGTCTCACTAAGAAGGTCAGACTCATAGTGATCCTCCTGTTTCAGCCTCCCCAGTGCTGGTATGATAGGTATGTGCCTGGTTTCGGTGGCCGGCTTGGCACGCAGGCCTGCATGGCATGTGGTACTGGGGATTGAACCTGGGTCCTTACACTTGCCAGGCAGATGCTTAGACCACTGAGCTATCTCTCTGGTTCAGCCTCCTCCTCTTCTGTACCCACCCCCAGGGCAGATGATGGTTTTGGGGACAGTGTTCTGGGTATGTAGCCATCACTAAGTTCTGCTAAGTTACCCAGAGAGCCCAAGTCACAATCTTCTTGCCTTGGCCTCCCAGAAGAGGGACTTCTCTTACTGCTTCAGGATTTCAGCAGATTCCTTAAAGCAGAGAACAACGGTGTGCCCATACCCCTGCACGTGTGGCAACTGAACTATTCAGAACTAAGTCCCTCTTCTGGGAGGCCGAAGCAAGAGAACTGTGACTTTGAGCTCTCTGGGTAACTTAGCAACTTGGCAAGATCCTGACTTAGAATACAAGAAAAGATTGAGGATATAGCTCAGTGTAAAGATCCAGGGCTCAACTGAATATTATTGAGAGAACAAACCAAAACAATCAAAGCCAAAGTCGGGGAAGAAAGTGAAAAAGAAGAGCTTCTCTTAATGCATGCTACAGACCAAATATGCTGTGTGAGCTTGACTGCCAAGGCTGAGTTCAATACCTACCTGCTCCTCCTCAGCTCAGTCAGACCCCTTTGGGTTGACCGAGCTCCTGGCCTCCTCCTCCCTCTCCCTGCTCACTCTCTCAGCCAGGCTCTTCCCACTTTGTCATTGTCCTTTTGACTCTGTGGTTTGTTCCCTTGTTAAAACTTACAAAAAGTTTTCTAAAATACGTAAATTGTTTTGAAAAAAATCATAGTAAGCATGTGTTTTTCCTGTGAGCAGTTAAAACACCAGACAGACAGCATTCATTCCACTAGAAGTTGTGTTTTTTCTCTATAATCAGATGAAAGATTGATGATGTGACATTAGGGAAACATCTCTGAGCACAAATTCCACATAATCTGGAGAAACACTGAAGGCAAAGTTTAATACAAACTTTTTTTGAAGAGATTGATGAGCCAGACATGGTGGGCGTACTTGGAACATCAACACTCAGGGCTGAGGCAGGAGGATCATCACAAGATCCAGGTCAGCCCATGCTGCATAGTGAGACCCTGTCCCAAAGAAAAAAACCAGAAAAGACTAAGGACGGATGAGGAGGCTGGAAGGTGACCCAAGTGCTAAAGACTAGGCACAATGGGGAGTAAGTCTATGAGGAGAAGGAAACTGATACGCGTGCCTCTGAGAGTGTCAGTGTCACGTCAGGGATCGAAGGACACTTATATGAGGTCACCAGGAGGGGCAGAGTGTCCCCATGACCTTCAAGAT
>NW_004524691.1:3386147-3388796 GCF_000260255.1 Octodon degus | reverse complement strand
AAAAAAATTTTTTTTTTGTTTGGTGTATTGATGCAGCAAGAGAAGGACAGAACTGGGGCCAATGTGGAAGCAGAAAAAAAGTGTGATGCATTCTCCTGCTCAGCAGTAGAGAAGGGGTTGGACGTCTTGAGGCCAGGACAGGGTTCCCCCAAGTGAGGTGATGAAGGGAAGAGCTCTGGAAAACGGACCCTGGGAACTTGGACGTAGAGGAAATCGATATTTTTGGCTTATGGTTTCTTGATCCTCATCATGAAATACACGAATTGGGCAACTTAAGGAAGAGAGCTCTGGTGAGGACCTGACTTTCCTTGGGGCTGGAGAGGACATACTGATGGAATTGCAACATATTATGGCACTAGGAGAACCTAGTCCACTACAGCTGTGCTGCTTTCTGCAAGCAGAGAAGCCCCAGAGCTCAGAATCACTCTTTAGGCCTTGTACAGAGTGAGGTGATCTCACCAGGTACTGTCTCCTCACTTCATGGACAACAGAGTACCAAGAAGGTTTTTTCTGCTGACTACATTCACTAAGTACCTGCCTTGGTAGGTCTGGGTGGTCTGCAAGTTCCGTGGTAACATTGATGTTGTGAGTCTAGGGCTATGCTTTGAGAGCCACCGGAAGCATTTAACTCACTTTTTTAAAAAAATGTATTTGGTACAGGGTCTCACTACATGGCTCAGACTCATAGTGATCCTCTTGTTTTCAGCCTCCCTAGTGCTGGAATTACAGGTGTGCACCACCATGCCTGGTCTCAGTGGTCAGCTCCGCATGTGGTGCAGGGGATTGAACCCTGATCCCTGAACTTGCCTAAGCAGGTGATTAGTTCGCTGCACTATCTCAATGGCCAGGATTTTAACTCTTTTAAACACTCAGTTTTCATCTGTGCCCAGGCTACTTTGTGGACGAATTGAGTCAGAATCCCTAGGAGTAGCACACAGACATTGTTTTTTTATAACACTCTAAGTGATTCCAAAGATTTCCTCATGTCTACTATTCCAAATGCATGATTTCTACATGATAGGTGATTTGAGAAAACACCATCTGGATAAGAAAGTAACGTTCCCTATCCTGCAATTAAATAATAATAATAAGGTATAATTTCATAATGATAGTTAACACCTATTGGATGCTTACTGCCCTGCATCAGGATTAACTAATTTGTTCCTTCTATTAGTTATCCTGATTTTATTTTATTTTTTTATGTATTTAGTACAAGGTCTACAGGGTCTCACCACACAGATCAGGCTCAGAGTGATCCTCCTGTTTTTAGGCTGCCAAGCACTGGGATTACAGGCACACACCACTATGCCCAATCTAGTTATCCTGATTTTATAAGTCCTGAAAAAGATACCGCCTGAAGTTAGGTGGTTTGTCCAAGGTCATGTTCAAGTGAAAAGTCTGTGACTGAACCCAGAGGTCTGGCCTCAGAGTCATTACCTGCGGCCTGCACTGTAGGGCTGTATCACCCAGTATACTGACAGTCTCAATCTCTTTGTAGTTTTTAGGGGGGAAATAGAATAGGCCTGACCATCTGTTTAGCTGGCTAGAACCCAGGAATCCCCACTTACAGGTTACAATTGTTTTAATGATTTTCTCTCCTTCAAAACTCATGTTGAAACTTAATCCCTGTTATGGTTTGTGTGTAGTTCTCCCCCAAAAGCCTCATGCAATCATTGGGGTGCTGTTCTAGAGTTTGTGATTAATTCATGATCCAGTGCTGGGATTATGGGTGTGAGTGTTGCTGGGATTATGTGTGTGAGTGCTACATCTGCTCTGGGGCAGATAGCCTGAAGGCAATACAAGGAAAGGAGAGAGGCTTGCCTCTGCCTCTGCCTCTGCCTCTGCCTCTGCCTTTGCCTCTTGCCGCTGCTCCTGCCTTTTGCTCTTGCTGTTTTCCACCATTCTGCCCTGGAGCCAGCTGAGTATGAACTTCCACGAACTGTGAGCTAAATAAACCTTTCCTTCTAAATTTTGGATGTTGGGTATTTTGTCCCAACAACAAGAGAAGAATAATTGAGACAATCTCCAAAGCCAAAGTTGAGAAGTAAAGCTAATGAGAGTTGCTCAGGTCATGAGGAGAGGGGCACATGTTAATTAAGTTACAAAAGGGGTTATAAAAGTGGGCTCCTTCTTTTTATCTTTTTTCTTGTGAGTAACAGACTTCTCTCTGGAAGATGCAGCATTCAGGACACCATCCTTGAAACACATACATGCCCTCAGCAGACACCAAACCCACTGATGCCTTGATCTTGAACATTACAGAAATCAGAACCACAAAAAACCAAATTACTTTTGTTCAAGCCTTAAAAGAAAACAACTTTAACCCCAAATTGATGTACTCCACAAAGTTATTTTTCAAAACTGATGGAGAAATAAGATACTTCCTTGATCAGGAGCATCTAATGAAATTCATGACCACCAAATCAGAATTCCAAAAAGTTCTGAAAGATGTTCTAGAAAAAGATAGTGAAGATGAAAATTCCAAGAGAATAAATAGAACAAATCCACCAGGTAAGGCAAGCAATTAAATAGAAGGGCTAGAAAAGGAACCAACAACAAGAAAATAGTATAATGAAAAGGATAAGTTAATACCTATCAGTTATGACCATCAATGTGAATGGGCTCAAACAATCAAAAGGAACAGATTGG
>NW_004524691.1:3382620-3384562 GCF_000260255.1 Octodon degus | reverse complement strand
TTTCGGAACCGGGGATTGAACACAGGTCCTTGTGCCTGACAGGGAAGTGCTTATTCCAATGAGCTATCTCCCTGGCCCCAAGATCTAACAATATCATGCATTAAAAAAACACATTTTACTCAAAAAGAAATTCATAGATGTAAAGTCAAAGGACGTAAAACAATACTTTGTGAAAGGAGCCCAGAGAAAAGCAGGGGTATCTATCTGCAGACAAAGTAGATTTCAAGCCAAGACTGATCAGGAGACAAAAAAGGTCACTACATACTTGTTAATGGAACAGTCCAAAAGGAGAAGATAACAATTATAAATATATATGTGCCAGATATTAGTATATTCAACTATATAAAACAAACATTAGTGGATATGAAAAATCAGATAAGCATTAATGTAATTGTTAGGGCTGGAGTGATAGCTCAGTGGTCTAAAGCACCTGCTTAGGCAAGCTTAAGCAGGTGCAGGGGACCGTGGTTCATCCCCAACACCACATGCTGAGCCAGGGCCTCCCTCAGCGCAGGCTGAGCCAGCAAAAACGGGGGGGGGGGAGGAAATACAATTGTTAGTGGGAGGCCTCAATACCTCACTGTCAATAGATGATTACTAGATAAAAATATCAATGAGGAAATAGCAGGAATGAACCAAACCTTAGAACAAATGAGCGTAGTAGATATCTTCAGTGTTCCACCCCACAACAACAACAAAAATACATATTCTTCTTAACAACACACAGGACTTTCTCCAAAATAGACCACACAAAAGATGCTTAAGTAAATGCAAAGGAACTGAAGATACCCCATTCACACTGTCAGATCATAATGCAATGAAACTGGAAATAAAAGGCAAAAGAAACCACAAAACTACATAAACATATGGACATGAAATACCTTCCTGAACAACTAATGTATCACAGATGACATTAAGTAAGAAATGAGAATTTGCACAATTAAGTGATAATGATAATGATAATGTACCAGAATTTATACAACACAAAGAAATCATTGCACCCAGAACCAAGCTAATTCAGTTCAGCTGGTTGTTACAAGTTGCTCCTTAGTTAATCCACCACATCCTTTGATGAATATAGATGCAAAAATCCTTAAAAGATACTGGCAAACAGAATGCAACAAACCATCAAGAAAGTTATACATCATGACCAAGTAGGGTTAATCCCTGAATGCAGGGACAGCTCAGTATATGTACCACATTAACAGAACCAATGAAAAACACCATATGATCATCTCAATAGATGCAGAAAAAATATTCGACAAAGTCCAACACCCATTCATGATTAAAACTACAGAAAATTGTAATTTTTGGTTTTTATCTCAATCTGATAGAATCCATCCATGAGTAGTCAACAGCCAACATTCTTCTAAATGAGCAAAACTGAAAGCTTTCACTCTCGAATCAGGAAGGAGACAAAGGTGCCATTATAATCAATCCTATTCAGTGTAGTTCTGGAAATAGTAACTAGAGCAGTTAGACTAGAGAATGAAATAAAATAAATAAGGATAAGAAAGGATAGGAAAAAGTCAAATTATCATTATTTATGGCTGACACAATATCCTGCATAGAAGAACCCAAGAATTCCACCAAAATACTACTGGAATTAATAACCAAATTTGATAGTGTAGCAAGATACGAAGTCTACACTCAAAAACTTATAGTATTCCTGTATACACAAAAACAAAGTTACTGAGAGAGAAATCAGGGAGACAACATCTTTCACAATGCCATCAAGAAAAATGCAATACTTAGGAATCAATCTAATGAAGCCAGTAAAAGTCCTTTACATTGAAAACTATAGTACTCTGAAAAAGGAGATGGAAAAGAGTATCAGAAGATGGAAAGACATTCCCTGTTTTTGGATAGGCAGAACTACTATAGTAAAAATGGCTATCCTTCCAAAAGTTCTATAAAAATTTAATGCAATCCCAATCAAAAT
>NW_004524691.1:3380420-3381540 GCF_000260255.1 Octodon degus | reverse complement strand
ATCACAGATGACATTAAGTAAGAAATGAGAATTTGCACAATTAAGTGATAATGATAATGATAATGTACCAGAATTTATACAACACAAAGAAATCAGTTTATGATGAAAGTTTATGGTGGTGAATTCCCAAACTAGAAAAACAACCTCAAATAAATAAAACTAATGTTGAACCTCAAGCTTCCAGGAAAAATGCAAATCAAACCACAAGTACATATGAGGGAGGGAATTCTAAAGATCAGAGCAGAAATTAGTGCAACTGAGAATAAGAAAACAGTACAAAGAATTGATGAATTGAGAGTTGGTTCTTTGAAAGAATAAATAAAATTGACAAACTCTTGGTCATCCTTATGAAAACAAAATGGTAAGACCTACATCCATGCAATTAAGAATAAAAAGGGAAAAATCACAGAAGATTCTGCAAGAATTCCGAAGATAATCAGTACCTACTTTGAGAACCTATACTCTAATAAGATGGAAATCTCAGAAGAAATGGATAGATTCCTAGATACATATGAATTACCAAAGCTGAATCAAAAAGATGTAAAAACTCTAAGCCAATATTAGTCAGTGAAATTAAAGAAGTAATAAACTATCAACAAAGAAAAGCCCAGAAACCCACAGTGACTGCCGAATTCTATGAGAACTTTAAAAAAGATCTAATCACACTATACCTCAAACTCTTTAATGAAATTGAAAAAGAAGCAATACTCCCATTGTTATTCCTGGAAATAAGAATTATCCTGATACCCAAACCAGACAAAGATCCAACTGAAGAAGAGAACTACAAGCCAATCCCCCCTATTGTAGACAGCCTTTATAAGGGAGTAGATTTAATACAGGAAACAAAATTTATACAATTATTTTAAGATGTCCACCAAACATATGCAGGAGGGTACAAAAGATCTGTCATACACTGGAGACCCAAACAATCCTACTGAGGGCCGGATCCCACATCAGTGTCCAGCTGGAAGCCTAGAGCCCACAACAATGTCTCATGAAAGTCTGTTTCAAGAATCTGCACTAGGAAGGTCCAAAAGCCAGTTGTGGAAACTAGAAAGGCTGTGTTAGTGAACTGAAGGATCTGTGTGCAGGTGAAGGGATCTGCACTGGAGCCAGGAAG
>NW_004524691.1:3375965-3380065 GCF_000260255.1 Octodon degus | reverse complement strand
TAAGAAATGAGAATTTGCACAATTAAGTGATAATGATAATGATAATGTACCAGAATTTATACAACACAAAGAAATCATTGCACCCAGAACCAAGCTAATTCAGTTCAGCTGGTTGTTACAAGTTGCTCCTTAGTTAATCCACCACATCCTTTGATGAATATAGATGCAAAAATCCTTAAAAGATACTGGCAAACAGAATGCAACAAACCATCAAGAAAGTTATACATCATGACCAAGTAGGGTTAATCCCTGAATGCAGGGACAGCTCAGTATATGTACCACATTAACAGAACCAATGAAAAACACCATATGATCATCTCAATAGATGCAGAAAAAATATTCGACAAAGTCCAACACCCATTCATGATTAAAACTACAGAAAATTGTAATTTTTGGTTTTTATCTCAATCTGATAGAATCCATCCATGAGTAGTCAACAGCCAACATTCTTCTAAATGAGCAAAACTGAAAGCTTTCACTCTCGAATCAGGAAGGAGACAAAGGTGCCATTATAATCAATCCTATTCAGTGTAGTTCTGGAAATAGTAACTAGAGCAGTTAGACTAGAGAATGAAATAAAATAAATAAGGATAAGAAAGGATAGGAAAAAGTCAAATTATCATTATTTATGGCTGACACAATATCCTGCATAGAAGAACCCAAGAATTCCACCAAAATACTACTGGAATTAATAACCAAATTTGATAGTGTAGCAAGATACGAAGTCTACACTCAAAAACTTATAGTATTCCTGTATACACAAAAACAAAGTTACTGAGAGAGAAATCAGGGAGACAACATCTTTCACAATGCCATCAAGAAAAATGCAATACTTAGGAATCAATCTAATGAAGCCAGTAAAAGTCCTTTACATTGAAAACTATAGTACTCTGAAAAAGGAGATGGAAAAGAGTATCAGAAGATGGAAAGACATTCCCTGTTTTTGGATAGGCAGAACTACTATAGTAAAAATGGCTATCCTTCCAAAAGTTCTATAAAAATTTAATGCAATCCCAATCAAAATACCAATGGCATACTTCACAGAACTAGAGAAAACAATCTTAAAATTCACATGGAACCAGAAGAGACCCACAGCAAGGGCATCACCACCCAGGATTGGAAGTTGTACTACAAAGCTACCATGATAAAAACAGCATGGTACTGGCAAAAAAAAAATCAATCAAACAACAACAAAAAAAAAAATAACAACAAAACAGACCTAAGGATCAATGGAAAAGAATAGAAGATGTAAATCTAAGCACACTCAGCTACCTTATCTTTGGCAAAGGGGCCAAACACTTTCACTGGAAAAAAGCCTCTATAACAAACGGTGTTGAAAAATCTGGATTTCCACATGCCAAAGATTAAACCTAGCTCCATAGTTCTCACCATGCACAAAATTAAAATTAAAATGGATCAAATATCTAGGTATAAAAATAAAAACCCTTAATTTTCTGGAAGATAGAATAAGCAAATCTCTAGATGTAGTGCAGGCACGGACTTCGTGACCAAAACCCTAACTGCCCAAGAACTACTACAAATAATCAACAATGAGGAACATAGACAATTAAGAAGCTTTTTGCATGGTGAAAGAAACCATAGTAAAGAGACAGCTCACACAATGGAAAAATATTTTTTCCAGTTGTCCCTTAGACAGAGTCTTAACATCTAGAATTTTAAAAGAATTTTAAAAACAACCCCCACTTAAAACCCAATCCAAAAATGGGCATTCAAAATGAATAGACACTTCCCAGATGAAGAACAAACAGCAGATAAATATATGAAAGAGAAATGCAAATTAAAGCAAGACTGAGATTCTATCTTACTCCAGAAAGAAGAGCTATTATCAATATATCAACAAGCAACAAATACTGGTGAGTCTGTGGGGGAAATAATGGACCTTTTTTTCTTTTTGCTCTTTTAAGACATGGTCTCCTATGCAGATTAGGCTGGCCTTGAACTCACTATGTAGCCCAGTTGCTCAAACTCATGGCAGTCCCCCTGCCTCAGCCCAAGTGCTGGGATTACAGGAGCGCACCTCCATGCCAGACTAAAACAAATCCTTTTTCTTCTTTCTTCTTTCTTTTTTTTTTTTTTAAATGAACTCGTTTTTATTGGTGATGGGGTGTAAATTGGTACAGCCACCATGGAAATCAGGATAAAGATTCTTCAAGAACCTTAAACTAGAGGTTTCATTTGACCTGGTTGTGCTCCTTCTAGATATCTTCCTGAGAGAGTTAAAGGCACCATACAACAGTAATGTATGCATGCCTGTGTTTATAGCAGAACAATTTATAATAGGTGAATCTTGGAAACAGCCTATATGCCCAATGACAGATGAATGGATAAAGAAAATATGGCATTCTTGTACAATGGAGCACTACTCTGTCATAAAGAAGGATGAACTTGAGTAATTTTTAGCTAAGAGGATGCAACTGGAGGCCACAATTTTAAGTGAAATAAATCAGCATGTACAACTTTAACTATTACATTATTGCTGTTGTGTGAGAAACCTAAAGGGTAAATAACAAGCAAAACTGAAGATAGATATTGGGAAGTGAGAGGAATATGTTTGAATGAGAAAGGAAACAAGGGCAGGGGAGGGAGAAGGGAAGGAAGGGAAAAGAAATTTTAAAAATAGAATGAAAGGGAAAGAATGGAAACAAAACTTTGTAAATGGGGGGGGGGAGGGCTGAAAGGAGGGAAGGGGAATGAGAAAAAAGGATGAATTGAAACATTATATACAGGTACAAATTCTATATAATTGTTATGGTTTGTGTCTAGTTGTCCCCCCAAAGCCTCATGCAGCCATTGGGCGGACTTCTAGAGTTTATGATTAACTCATAATCCTCTGGGATTATGGGTGAGAATAGTGCTGGGTTTATGGGTATGAGTGCTGCTGGGATTATGGGTATAAAAACTTCTGGGATTATGGGTGTAAATGCTGCTGGCATAATGGGTATGAGTACTGCACACAGTCTGGGGCGGATAGCCTGAATATAACATAAGGGAGACAGACTTGCTTTCTGTTGCCATTGTTGCCACTATTCTTCCCACTTGCTCTCACAGTTTTGCTGCCTTTTGCTGCCATGAACTGCTGCCCTCTGAGACAAAGAGTAATGAGAAAAGAGTAACTGAGACAATGATGAATGTAATCATTATGTATGCTAAATAAAAATAAAAAAGCTGTAGTGAAAAAAAAATTAGAAGCAAATTTCTTTTGTTCATACATTATCCCATCTCGGGGCTGGGGAGATGGCTCAGTAGAATAAGCGCTTGCCTGGCAAGCCCAAGGGCCTAAGTTAAATGCCCAGTTCAGCCAAAAAATAAAATAAAATAAAATAAAATAAAATAAGAGGTGTGTTAAAACCCTCTGCGTATATACATTATCCCATCTGTAGTATTCTATCACAGCAGCACAAAATGACCAAGACAGTAGTTATGTAACTTGAATGCATCTTTTAGCCCTCCCGAGCCTGTTTTTCATCTGGAAAATGGGTATAATGTGCCTATCTCAGAGGCCTGCAGGAAAAGTAAAAAGGGATTTGCCAAGCACTAAGTCTCCTGCCTAGCACTCAACCAAAGTTCAACACAAATGTATTCTTCTTTTCTGTCCTAGCCTTTCCTAAGAGGGTCTTCAGAGCCAAGAACGATTCTTTAGTTGACTTTTTTTTTTTGTTTTATTTTTGAGACAGAGCCTCACTACATAGTTTAGGCTGGTCTTGAATTCACTCAGTAGCCCCGGCTGGCCTCAAACACAAATCAATCCTCCTGGCTCAGGCTTCTGAGTGCTGGAATTATAGGTGTGTGTCACCACATCTGGCTCCTAGCTGCTTTTTAGATTGATTGATTGATTGATTGATTGATTGACTGGGACAGAACCTCACTAGGTGGTCCGGGTTGGCTTTAACTGTGTATGTTACCCAACATAGTCCTGCACTTGTAATCCTCCTGCCTCAGCCTCGGGAGGGCTGGAATTACTGGCAGCACCACCATGTCAAGCTTCCCAGTTTCTCCTGGGAAGCAGATGAGTGTCTTTATAAAGACAATTCTCCTTTAGGCGGCAGATACTTGACTTTTTTTTTTTTTTTTTTTTTTTT
>NW_004524691.1:3369634-3375865 GCF_000260255.1 Octodon degus | reverse complement strand
AGCTATCTCCTTGGCCCAATACTTGACTAAAGAAATACATTTCAGGAAAGTAAAGTTTTCATCCTGGTTGATGGCACAGATGTAAGTCTTCACTGAACAATGCACTGAACTTGAAGGAGTTCTGCGCTGCTTACTATGTGAGGGAAATGAGGAATGATTCGTGCGCACGGTGTCTCAGCAGAGCCCGAGCAGTGGCACTGCACCAAGGTCTGGGTCTGGGAGTAGCCCCCAGAGCTGCAAAGTGTGCTCTGTGGGAGTCCGTTGTTACTGTCCAAGAAAAAAGAAAAAAAAGAACAAGAGAGGTACTTGTGAGTAACTCACACCACACGGTAATTTATTGCATTGGATGTGCTTTTAGAAAGAAGGAAAAATAGCTCATCTGCTAGGGTTGTACGAAATTATGGGTAGGGTTTGCTAAGGTATCTTACAAATAAGTGTCACCTGAACAAATGCCAACACTAAAACAGATTGTATGTGCTGTTTAAAGCAGACAGAAGAAATTTTCGGGGACTCCAAGGTAACTAATTTTTATATGCTTCTACTTCTTGAAAAATAAACACTTTTTTTTGTGACAGGGTCTCCCATGTAATTCAGGCTGGCCTTGAATTTACTATGTAGCCCAGGCTGTGCCCGAGTTCACAACAGTCCTCAGGGCTCAGCCTTCCGAGGGCTGGCATAAAGGCGTGAGCCACCACGCCAGTCTGCCAGTCTAGGGATGTGATGCTATGCTAAGTGACCCCAGAAAGCACCTGTTGAGCAGCAGGGCAGTCTAATCCAGACAGACCATTTTGATTCTAGGAAGGAAAACATTTCAAATTGCAAAGTATTGCACTTCAGTATTGCACTATTATTGCTGGTGTGGTTGGCAATATCCTTGCCTTTTTAAAAGGCAAAGATAAGCTTGGTCTGCAGGTACACGTCTGTGATGCCAGCACTTGGGTGGGAGTGCTGAGGTAGGACTGTGAGTCGGAGGCCTGCGTGGGTAACCTAGCCAGGCTGGAGAGAGAGAGAGAGGGAGAGAGAGAGAGAGAGAGAGAGAGAGAGAGAGAGAGAGAGAGAGAGAGAGAATTGGGAGCACCACTTAACAAAACTATCTACAGGGAGAAAGTGGATGTGTGTGCAGGCGGAAACATATTCTGTGGAAGAAAAGGCAAATACAATGTTGTCCTTCTATTTGGATTAAAGGGACTGAGGTGAAAGGCATTTTTGCAAATAGACTCTCAAATTGATTAAAACCAAAAAAACCCCAGGTGTAGATTAAGTTTTACTTTCACAAGACATCCACTAGAATAGTTTACTTTGGTTTCTGAAGCTTAAAAATCCATTCAACAGCAGCAAAATGGGACCTGTTTTGAATTTTAAGAGTGTGACACAAGAATGAAAGCAGCACCGCAGCGCCTGCTGCTTCACTGCCTCAGCATTCCCGAGTGTACCAGGCCTTAGAGCGCCCAGTGAGATCCTTGGGGCACAGGGCCGGGGCTGGGGTTTGGCCACAGGCTCTGGGACTTGGGCCCTGATGAAATGCCTCCACCGCGCCGCCGTCTGAGCACAGGAAGTGGAGCTCCCACCTGCTCTCTTCCAGGTGCAGCCTGGATTGCTGAGCAGACACAAGCTATTTGCAGAAGTACTGCAACAGCAAGCAGAAACATGGGAAGGATGCGAAGGAGTTGGAGGTAGATGTATTCGGCAGACCAGCGCTGATCAGGATCGTTCCCAGAATATCAGATCCTGATCTCTGTGGTCTAGGGCTGACGTGGGCTAAGCAGGCAGGAAGTACAGAGGCAGAGTGGCTTGTCCATTGGGGACTGCTTTATACAATCTGCATTACAGTGTCCCACCATTTCTAAGAGATGGGGCAACCGAAACAGCAACTATTACCTGGGCAGCTGGAGTATACTGGGCAGGGGGCGTTTTCTGCTACAGGACAAGTTTCAACGTGTTGACCAGGAAAAACCAAACACGGAAGAACATCAGCAACTGGGTGGGGTGTGGGGATGGCAAAGGGCAGGCAAGGGGCAGCACCCGGCCCTGGATGAGGCTGAGGCGGCTAGAGAGGCAGCCGACCAGGACCATGCGCCCACTGCACCTCTCAACCCGCTGACCTGTCCACTGCTGTCTCCCTGTGCCTGTGGCTACCACATTCCCTGCCATTCCCCGGGATCCCCCTGAGCACCACTGGACCTTCCCCTTGTCCAGGCTGGGCTGACGCTGGGACATACCTGTGGGCACTGGCATAAAGCTGTCACCAGTGTCCCTCACACAGGTTCTGGCTGAAGGAGCCACTGTGCCACTAACAGGTCCCTCTCCTTCCTGAGATGCATTCTCCTGTTTCTGGGGGAACCTTCCTATGCACTTGCAAGGTCAAGGGTCCTATCTTTTGGGGTTCTTTTTTGTTTTTTTAGTATGTACAAGCGGCACATGGTGCCAATTTTATTTGCAGATATTCAAGTTTACAAGTTACACCTTTGCCACAATCCTGGCCAAATCTTCTAGTGCCATGGTTTTTTTTTGTTGTTGTTATTGTTTTTTTTTTTTTTTTGGCAGAACTGGGGATTGAACTCAGGCCCTTGCACTTGCCAGGCTAGTGCTTATTCTACTGAACCATCTCCCTGGCCTCTGGCCAAATCTTCAACTGATGCACAAATTTAGCTGTGCCAGAGTGCTGATGCTAGCATGCTTTGAGGCGGCACACTTGTTCTTGATGGTCACATGTTTTGTCAGCCCAGGACTGACCACTACTACATCGTTAGCCAGGTGCTCCATTACAGGAAAAACAGACTCTTTGGTGTACAACAGGTAATGCCACAGAGTTGGTGCCCATTTACCATTATCAAGTTCTGTGCTAAGCAAAAAGCTCCTGCTGCAATTTGAGAAGGAGGAAAGTGCACCATCTCATAACCCAATGTAGAGTTCCATGAGGTCTTTGGCGAATGTACATTGCTCAACATTGGCCTCTCCAATCTTAGATACTCTATGAAGAAAGTGCAGGGAGAGTGGGCGACCCAGACCAAAGTTTAAACTGTTAGGCTCTTCATTCCCATCTGCCTCATCTGGCGGGCCCTTACAGTGATGAGGAAAGCGTGTGGGAGACGGCAGCTTGGCGGTTCATTCCTGCGGGAGCCTCATTTCCTTCTATCCAGAGCCCCCCGCTGGGCAGAGAGCTGACCTTGGCCATTGGGTTTTGTTAGCTCCCTGGCCCTTATCTTCACTTGTTTTTTCTTTATTTTAAATTCATCGTTACTTCCCACTCCTAGGCCAGTTTACCTGTGCTTTCTCATTAATAGTTAATAGTTTTCATATCACCGGAAAGCCTGCCTGGAAATGCCATTCATGATGGACATTTTTCTGTTTAGTATCCTCCTCATATTTGACAAATTTATCATCTCTACTATTAGAAATGTGACTTTTGTTCAGTTTCCGCTACATTATATAATTACCACAGTGGAACTCTTCCCCCTAAAGCTTTGCTTTTGGCTTACCTGCTTAGCAGTAGATAGCTAAAAGAGGAATTCTGGGTCAAAGTTAATAAATATTTCCAAAAAATTTTCAACTGATGATGGCAGAAGGGGAAGCATTAAAATAGTTTGGAATATTAGAGATTTCACCAAACAACTATGAGTGATACCTGGAAAGGAAGACAGCATGTTGGGGGGAATCTTTTAGAGTTTTAGAGCCTGTTCTGATTTTTATATCATATGATTGTTACATCAATTAATAGCATTACAATATTTATACATGACAGAATTACATACTTTACAGTCTCATTTTTGGATGTTTAAATAGCTTTACTCATAACTTAGTGTATTTTTTCTTTTCTTTTCTTTTCTTTTCTTTTCTTTTCTTTTCTTTTTTTTTTTAAAGACAGGGTCTCACTCTGTAGTTCAGGCTGGCCTTGAACTCAATATAGCCCAAGTTGGCTTCAAACTCACAGCTTGATCCTCCTGGCTCAGCCTCCTGAGTAGTGGGATTACAAATGTGTGCCACCGTGCCCAGTTCATTTCTTACTCCTCAATAGAAGTTGGGAGCACCCCCACTGACTAGCTGGTGGCAGGAGTGCCACTGTTTCCTGAAAGTACAATTTGGGGCTTAGTTGATCCAGGGTCTATGAAGTTCTCGTGACTAAAGAGCTAGAAAAAAATCTTACAGCTGTCCATTTCGAACCTTTACTTTACCAGTTGAAGAAACTGAAGCTAAGCCAAGCCAGTACTGTGGTTCGTAACCCTCATTGCATGTTATAATTAACACAGAGTTTTAAAAACTCCAACTTCTATCCTCAGGTATTCTGATGTATGTAGGTTGAAGTAAGACACAGGCATCAGTGTTATTTAAAAGCTCCTTAGATGGTACGAACATAAATTAGAGTTCAGAAGCTCTGCTACAGCTGGAAAAATATGGGCCTTATGGTCATTAACATCTGTTCTAATCCCTCTTTCACTATGTCCTAGCAGTGTGATGTTGAGTGGATTAATGAACTTCTCAGCCCTCATTTGTTAATCATCAGCTTGACGTGAGGGTTAAATTTAATAACATGTAACATGTCTCCCAAGGCTCCTGTCCCATGATTGGCATTCAAAAATTTTAGGTCCAACCATAGGTTCCACAGTTGGCTGTGGGCAAAACTAGAATCCCAGCCAAACTATGCTGCATATCCAGTAGACATTTAAAAAATTCTTATTGAATTTCCTCATAGCATAATCTTAGAACACGAAAGTGCATGTTACTGACAAAGTTCTAATTCTACCATTAAGTTGATAATTAATTTACCTTCTAGAAATTTATCTCATTTATTAGGTACCAGTTTGCCTCTGACTTTTAGTTCTTCAGCTATAAAATAACCTGCTTTATTCCGCTAAAACAATTATGATTGAGCTATCAGAAAAAAAATTTATAATCATATACAATTGTATGAAAATTTTGTGTAACTTGTCTAATGTTAAGGATATATCAGTTAAATTGCCCTTTTAAAAGAACATGAACATTCTTTTTTTTTTTTAAATTTTATTTATTTATTTATGTGTATGTGGCCAGCTCAGCCCACCAGGGGGCGGGGCTGGCTGGCATGTGGTGCTGGGGGATTTAACCGTGGTCCCTGTGCTTTGCTAAGCTTGTTCTAAGTAGGTGCTTTAGACCACTGAGCCATCTCTCCAGCCCGAACATGAACATTCTAAGGTCCCCCTCCTCCATGAACTAAGCTTCAGCTTTCATTGACTTTAACCTGAAGATCTGTACCATCATATTGTCTCTATCCTATGACAGATGGAAGAATTAGGGAAAGCTGGATTTATTTTCAGAGTATGTGGGATTGAACCTTGGCTCTGTCATTCACTGGGTGCAAACCCAGAGTGACAACACTTTTGATCATTTGCCATCTCATGAATTCAAGGACTTGTATGGCATGACCTGACTTTCGCACAAGAATCATAATGCTTACCCAAAAGGCCATGGTGCTTGAATTCATTAAGCACCTGCTGTTTCTGAGCCCTCAGTAGGCAGCCCTGTGGGAATTACAAAATCCTGATCTTTCCAGAAGTATCTTGCAGTTTCACTAGAAGAGATACATCCCACATCTGAGGAGTAACTAGGGAGCAGTTTCTACCTAGCGGCTGTGATAAGTTCCATCCAAGTGACTCAGGCAAGGAATGACTGGGAAAACTTAAGTCATGACAGTCCCAGAAACAGAGGGAGTTGAAATTTAATTTTGTCTCCTAGCACATTCTTTATCTTCAGTCTCTGACACAAAGTTCTAACCTGAAACAAAACTGTTTAAAGCTGCGCAGAGCCATGCATGCATTTTCCTACCAGCACATTCCAGCCCTTGGATGTCCATCCATGTTGTAAGCCTCCATTATTCTGCCCAGTTTCCAGCAGGTTTTCTGGGCCCCCAGGCTTTTCCCCATCCCTTTCTGGGCCTTGTATGCCTCAGACAGCTGGGGATGGAGTCCAGAGTGAGTGTGGAGGCTGCACAAAGGGGGCACAGTGGGCAAATGGTGGTTAGGAAGTGTGGCAGCGGGAAGGTTTGAGCCATGCCACTTCACAGACGAACTCCAGGAGGAGGGAAAATCCTAAACTGTGACTCATTTCCCTTGGCAGCGGTCAGCAGCTGATAAGACCAGGAGGCATTTTTGTTTAATCCCATCCCCCAGAACAACTCTCTAAGTATTCCAATTACACATATGCAGCATTCTCTCTCTCTCTCTCTCTCTCTCTCTCTCTCTCTCTCTCTCTCTCTCT
>NW_004524691.1:3355625-3369432 GCF_000260255.1 Octodon degus | reverse complement strand
TGGATCATGAAGATAGAAGAGGAAGTCTGACAGACTCAGAATGAGAGGGTTTGACAAGAGCTGCCTGTAAAATTTGATTTGGAAACTCTTAGAGAACTGGAAATGGTCTCCTTAACAACGGAAGGAAAACTGACCAGGGACATGAGAGTTTCATTTTTCAGATGCAAACAACATTGCCAAAGGAAAGTGATTGTTTGCTTTAATCCAAGCTGTCTGCCCAGCCCCTGATTCCCTTTGTGGTCTTGTACAACAATTCGTCTCTCTGGGTTTATGTATCTCTCAGTTTATGCATCTGTAGAATGACTACTTGGCCCAGGTAAATTGTAAGGTCCTTTCTGGCTGGAAGTTCCTAATTCTAGATGTCTTAAATGTGGCTAAGCTATGCTCTGCTCCACTCAGGGAGGGCTCAAATTTTGCAAAAGGATGAGTAAGTCTTACTGGTTGACTTTCCAGTCTAGCAGATCATTGCGCACTGTGCTGGACTGGGAGGACAAGTCTCTGCCCGAGGGAAGACAGCTATTTTGAGGTAGGGCTGATTGGAGATAAACTGTCTCATTTCTTAGCCAGGCTCTGGCCCTGACTAACCCGAAGTTCCCGGGCTTAAAGCTTAACCCTTGAAGGATGAATGCAGGCGCAGCCCTCTGCCTGCTGCTGAACAAGGTGCCCCATGCACCACTGCTCTCACCAAGTTTTATCGGCTTTATCGGTGTTGAGAATGTCCTTTGACCTTCCTTCTTAGCCAGATTCTCTGAAGTGCAGCCCCTGCTTGTACCCTCTTTCCTTGACATCTTGTTTTTTGCTTTTTCCTGTTATTCAGGCTTCTGAGTTATACAAAGGGGATCAGCTCAGTAATCCTCTTAACAAGAAAGAAATCCAGCCACCTCCTTAGGTGGGGGGATGGAAGTGTCAAAAGATGCTTGAAAGAAGCACTGGACAAAGTGGCAAAATTCTTTGGCATGGAAAAGTCCAGAACATGAACTACACAAAAGGCCACTGTACTTACATGGCTGGGAAAGCCAACAAAATAAAACTACAAGGCATGGTTACCCTGATATGTTTTTAATTTAAATTTTTTTTCCTTGACATGATTTTTAGAAGGTATAATATAAAGTATTGAGATTTTCCCCATTTATTTACAGTCTTGGTGTGTTATCTTTGATTTGTTTATTTTTTGGCTTGGCACTTTGGAAGCACCCTGTGATATCTGACATGGCAGGACTGGGGCCATGTCTCGGGCAGCACAGGATTTTACACAGCAGCGCTGGTCCTGACGAGCTAGGTGCAGAGGGGAGTTTACAAAATTCACTCGCATTCCAAAGATTAGAGAATTCACTTCTTTCCAAAGTGAATCTCAATGGCCCAGAACCTTGGGACAATGATATTTACCTCATTAAAATTCTTTCTTTTCACCTGTGAAATAAATTGCAAGCGTGTGTGGAATGAACAGTTGTGGAGCTGAGTGGTATGAGAAACAAAGCCCAGATTGGGTACAGGAGGCTAAATTATAATTTGGGCTCTGTCCCTTCCAGCTGTGTGACATTGACAAGCTCTCTTACCTCTCTGAAACCTGTTTCCCTCACTTGTCATGAAGAAAGCTGCAGAACACAATCTTTAAGTCCCTCTCAATTCTGATATTTAGAAGCAGCATATTATTTGGAAGCAACTAGTATAAAAGTTTGGTGGCACTGACATTGCACGTTATGAAGCAGTTTGGGCACCTGTGACATCTTGATGCTGTATTACTTTTTTTGTAGGATATGAGTTGTATTCAAGAATCTACACCACAAGCTGTGCCAGCCCGGTCCCCCGGGGGACACTGAGATGGCCACTGAGACTGGGCATGGTGGTGAGCACCTATGATCCCAGCACCTGGGAGGCTGAAAACAAGAGGATCACTATAAGTCTGATCTGTGGAGTGAGACCCTGTACTAAATACATTTTTTTTAATGTAGCCTCAAAAAAGTAGCCTCAAAAGAATCCATTTGCTCAGAAATGCATTTGAGCACTTGCTGCATTGCAGGCTCTGTGCTGATCATCAGGATACCAATGTGAATAGAACCCAGGCCCCTGCAAGGAGCTGTCCACAGCATAGAGGAGAGGGGCACACAAAGACTCCCCTCAAAAAGACACATTACTTACATGTTGAATCCACTGGACCCATAGATTCTCAATTACTAAGCAATACATTAAAGAGACATTTTTATTTGACACCCCCCCCTTTTGGTACAGGGGATTTAGCTCAGGACTGCGCCTGCCAGGCAGGCACTTATGCCTATGCTGCTGAGCTATCTCCCCAGCTGCCCCCCTTTTGTTCTTGAGTCACACTTCAGAGTCGCTGGATGAGGAAAAGCCAGGGTCTCCTAATGATTACTTTTAACACTATATCACAATTATGAGATGGGGAGGGGACAGAAGGCAAGAGGGAGAGAGACAAAGACAAAGCAGGGAGAGAGGAAGAGGGAGAAGGAGGAGGAGGACAGAGGGGGAGAGCAGGAGATGGAGACAGAATACATAGGACCCTTTCGTAAACATGACCCAGCTTTCAGTCATTATCAATTTGTGGATTTGCCTTGCTTAATCTATACCTTCCCCAACTCTGAATTATTTTCAAAGAAAATCCAAGACATCACAACATTTCATCTGTAAATATTTAAGAATATATTACTGAAAAACATTTTTTTACGCACTTAACTACACTGTTTGCGTGGATTTGTTTCCTGATCTTGTCAACTCATGGCTAGGGCTGTTCAGCCTATATAGATGTTTTGAAAAGTTCTTCAGCTGTGCACATGGAATTTATTCATTTTTCAGCACACATACATTTCAATAAGAAGATGAAACATGGGGCCATGAGATAGTTCAGAGGTCTAAAGCACTGGCTTAGGCAAGCTTAGACAAACGCAGGGACTGTGGTTCAATCCCCAGCACCATATGCCATGAACCCAGGGTGGACCAAGCCAATAAGTAAGTAAGTAAATAAATAAATAAATTGTAAAAGATAAAATAAAAAGAGGTTGGAACAAAACAGTACTATCATCACACTAAAAACTTAATGGTAATTCTTTCATGTTGGGTCTCCAATTAGTGACCAAACCATTTAAACAATGTGGAGATCCTAGCAAATAACCACTAGGAAGAGAGTATGCAATGTGTTAATCATTGTGACTGTCCTATCAATTTGATTTGAAACTGTCTCATTGCTATTTGTCTCTCAATAAAATTATGGAAAAGAAAAAAAAAGAAATTCCAGTTATGAGTACACAGCAACCAATGAACCTTGATTGCTGGGTAGATGATAGTAAAAGTAAAGTGATATATAAATTCAATATATGTGTGTATTATTTATAAATAAATATGTGCTAAATAAAAAATAATAATAAAAAATTGTGGAGATCCAGCTGTAAGAGCAGGCACAGGATGCACCCCTCAGGAGAGGGAACCATAGTGTGCTCGCTATTAGCCTTTTTATTATTTGAACTTTTTTCTGTTACGGGAAATTTGATCATACAGAATAGCGAAGTGCACGAGGAGCCTTAGGGCTCAGTGCCCCAGCGTCAGCAGGAAGCAATCCATGGCAGCCTTGTGTGGCCCACAGTGTCCACCCAGCTCCTCGTCCCCACACAACTTTTCCAACAACTAAATTATTTTATTGTCTTAAGACAGACACTAGTCTTGAACCCACAGCAGTCTTCTTGCCTCAATCTCTGGGGTGCTAGGACAATATTTTGAAGCTAATCTTAGGGAATCTTTTTTTATATTTATTTTTTTATTGAGAAATAAATATGAATGAGACAGTTCCACAGCTGATTAATAGGACAGTTTTTTTTTTTTTTTGCAGAACCGGGGATTGAACTCAGATCCTTGCGTTTGCCAGTCAAGTGCTTATCCTACTGAGCCATCTCCCCGGCTCAGTAGGACAGTTTTGATAGTCAATACACTGTACACTGTTATCTTCTTAGTGGTTATCCATAGTACAAGAAACAGACAGGATATTCTGTCCAAACACTGTTAGTACACCTCTTTCTTCTCATTGAGTTAAGCGAAAGTAGCTGTAACTGTATCTTAACTATTTTGTATATATAAATACAAAATGATCTTTCAGGGAATCTATCTTGATTGGTAAAATTTTAATTATTTCTGAAGGTAATGTTGGACCAGAGAGATAGCTCAGCAGTCCAAAGCGCCTGCTCAGGCAAGCTTAGGCAGGCACAGGGGACCAAGGTTCGATCCCCGGCACCACATGCCATGCCAGCCCCATCTTCAGAGTGGGCTGAGCCAGCCAAAAATAAATAAATAAAAAGAAATAAAGGTAATGTTGACGTAAGTCAAATTTAAAAGAAAAATGTCAGCTTTCTGCTTCTCCATCTGTACCCTATCATGAGATAGATTAAAATTAAGGGACACAATGTTTTGTAGCTTCTCCCATTAAGGAACAGAGTCCAGGGCTGGGGATGTGGCTCAGTGAGCTAGGAGTGCGTTTCCAGGGTACAGTGCTTGCCTGGCATGTACAAAGCCCTAGGTTTGATCCCTAGCACAGGAAAGAAAAAAAAAAGTGGAGTACCTTGAGTTTGGAACTTGGTTGTGTGATTTGACTGGGCCAAAGGGAATTTAGCAAACATGCAAATAAAGGTTTGAAAAGGGGTGCTCTGAGTTTGCTACCTCATCTCTGGGGACTCTGACATTGCTATGTGAGAAAGACAGGTCTGGGAGAGGATGCGGAGAGGCCAGAGCCGTCCCAGCCATCCCAGCAGCCCACAGAAATGTGAGCAAGGTAAACAGTGGTGGGTGCAAGCTGCCTAGTCTAGGCCGGGTCGGTGCACAACCTGCTAGCACCTCCGACACCCAGCCAGCCACACTTCTTCCTGGAGCAGCACAATATTACAACATAGCCAGTTTGTGAGTTCTCTTACATAGACTGTGTAGAAGCAAGTGCATAAATATATTTATTCCTCTTTTCTACATAGACCTCCATACATTTTTTTTTAACACACAAATGATAACACACCATTCTGAGCCTAGGTAGCAAAGTGTCTTGGAGATCACCACTCATCACTGGGTGAGGTGTTTACACACGTCACTGAATGCAGAAACCATAAATTATTCAGTCAGGGGCTGGGGAGATAGCTCAGCAGTCTAAGTACCCGCCTGGCCAGCACAAGGACCTGGGTCCGATCCCCAATACCACATGCTGTGCAGATCCTGGAACCTGGGGTGTGCTGTGCCAGCCACTGAAACTGGGCAATCCCAGCTGGGGAGGCTGAGACAGGATCACTACAGGTCCGAGCTGCATAGTGAGACCCTGTACTAAATAAATAAATAATTTTTTTTTTCAGTACTGGGGATCAAGCTCAGGACCTTATGCTTGTCAGGCAGGCACTTAAGCTACTGAGCTATATCCCCAGCCCAGAATAAATAAATTAAAAAAAATTATTTAATCAGTCCTCTGTTGGTGAGCAGTAGATTGTTCCCAGTCTTGTGCTGGGAGGAACTCCCTTATAATCCATCCTTTTGCATACCTGGGAATTGAGCCCAAGCCCTTTGCACAGAACTTCATCCTTAGCCCTTCTATTTTTTATTTTGAAATGGGGTCTCACTAGTACTTATACTACCCAGCTGTCTCAGACTTGTGATTCCAGCCTCCCACATGGCCAGAATAATAGGCAGCCACTGCACATGCATTTTTCTTGGGGGGTGCTTTCCTAGTTGTAGCTTGGGGGATTAGCATATTTGGGCCGCTGGACAGCCACATCTGTCCTTCCATCCCGGGAAGAGATATGACCACTCGGGGCCCTTTGGCTCCCAGGCTCCACAGTGAGGGGTGGCCCAGCTCCAGGTCCATTGCAAGCCCTCCACTGTGAAAACACCAGGCTTGAAACTTCTGGGAACTGTGATTCTGGAGATCATTTAAAGAACTTAGCTTTTACTGACAGAGGCTACCAAGTCCAATAAAGGCAACAGTCCCAGTGCAAACAAACAAGCCACTGAAGCTGACCCAGGACAAAGGGGCCACCGTGGAATGGATTCTAATTAAATGCTCACTCTCACCCCACCCTACCCCAGGCCATTAACCCCACAGAGACCCAAGCGGACAAACCTAAACAAACCAGTGCTGCAATATAAATGAAATGTCCTTTCAAATTATAGAACATGGCTTGACACAGAGCAGCTGGTATTGTGCCCAGGTACCCAAGGAGGGAAGGGGCCAAGACTGCCTCTCTGGTTCCCAGTGAGTTCCCTTCTAATTCAATGATCCAAGACCCATTTCTCAAAGGACTGGGCCAACTGGATATCCATGCTCCCTGAAAGGAAACAACTTCTAAGCATCGGTCTAAGGCCCCATCATCACCTGCTGCCCTTTGCTAGTGTCCCTGGAGGACCTGGGCTGGGGGTAGTTGCTGTCCCCACCCCCAATATCCACTCCCTCTCCTGCCTGGCAGTGCATCGGCTCTGTTGTCTGTCAACACTGACACAAACCTCACCCTTCTTCCCCATTCTGGGCCTCACCGCTTTGTTACAGTCCCCTGTGGTCACTCCTGACTTGGCATCTGGTCCCAGAAATGTCTGGTCATAGAGGAAGGGGCCTGGATAGGGGGAGAATCCTGGGCTAGGGGTTCCCAGAGCAGGGGAGCCGCTTCTGTCCACACCTGATAAGGCTGTCGCCAGAGATGAGGTCAGACCCCAGCAAGCAGCCAGCCAGGCACTGGGACAGATAACCTGAGGGTGCTAGGGGTCCTTCACAGGCTCTCTGGAAAGAAAATACCTGCCTGAGCAGAAAAGCAAACTCTAGCGACAAAGAGGTAAGGAACAGGGAGTGGGAGGGGCTACCTGGAATGCAGCACTGGGAGGCTTAGCCAGGGACCACCACAGGCTGTCTGTCTGTCGTCTGCCTACAGTCGCTGCCTTTATCTCCAAAGTGACAGGCAACCAGGAGAATTTTATCTGTCGCTTCCTGTACCTCAGATACTTCAGTTATTGGAGTTGGCCACTGCCCTAGCTTTATTTACTCCCTGTCCAGATCCCTCACTCCTGAGGAGAATGGGAGGCCTCACAACCTTCATCAACCTTTTTGCTTAAAAAAATAGATAAATATTGTCAGCACATGGCTTAAAAAAATTCATGGCTGTACTTCTGGGGTGAAATTTAGTTTGGCCCCAAATCACGGCTGCTAATGTCTGAGCATCCGCTGCGCAGCAGCCTCACGCACACCCTGCCTAATTGAGCCTCTCTGCAGGGTGGGCGCTGCCTCCATTAATCCTCTCTGCAGGGTAGGGATTGCCTCCAGTTGGTGGGGGAGAAAATGAAGTCTTAGGCTGAGAATTGTGTTCGGGCTCTTGTGACTTCCAAGAGGCTGAGCTGGGGATGAAATCCTGTTTGCAGGCCTGCAGAGTTGAAGCTCCTTTTCCTTCAGCACTGGATGCTGCTTCCAGACTGAGGAGGAAAAGCCTTAAGGTCTGAAGCAGAGCCCCACTAGGGGACTGGAACTTGCTGCCTCCTGCTCAACTCTCACGCTGGGGAGCCTATGAACCGCACGAGTGTCTTCTCCAAGTGTCACCTAAAGGGCGAGCATTCACAACCCCTGCGAGAGGTCTGGGGCAGGGACAGCGGAAGCCTGGGTTTGCGCACATCAGCCTCTTCCGGGAGGCTCACTGCTGGTCCAATTCCTTAGTTCTTTTCTTGTTACTGAGACAAAACACCAGACAACCAAAGTTCAAGGAGGACAGGTTTATTTAGCTCAGTGTGTAGAGGTTTTAGCCCATGACCAGCTGGCTCCAAGGCAGGGCGGATGGCAGAGGGACACTGCAGAGGGAAAACAGTTAGTGGTGGGCAGAACATGGCAAAGCCAGCATGGGACCTTAGCAGCTTTTTTCTGCCATTTTTTATTATACTCTATCTAGGCTACTTGTATTAGGGAGATGCCAAGCCTATCAGTGGACTGGCTTAGTAATCACCCAACTTACACAAAGCACACTTAATCCTAGCATTGCCCCATGAATCAGTCACACACTCTAGATTCAGCATACTCTGAAAAAGCCCCACTTATGACCACATGAGGTTTTGAGGGGACATGTGGACACAAGCCCTAACACAGACTGAATGGTGCAGGCACCTGTCCTACTCACCTGGCATGCATTGTGCCTAAGTGTGGTCACAGAGACAGGGACTCTTGCAAATGTTGGCTGAGTTTGTTGTTTTTCCCAGTACAAGGTTTGGACTCAGGACCTTTGTACTGAACAGTACCCTGAATCTTTTAAATTTTTATTCAGACAAGGTCTTGATAGGTTGCTAAGTTGCCCAGGCTGAACTTGAACTTATGATCCTCCAGCCTCAGCCTCCCAGCATGCCAATGTTACACACAGGTCTGCACCATGAAGCCAAGCTTGGGTATTTCTACGGGCACTAAAATGATAATAATGACAATAAACTGTTAGATTCTTTCTCTTTTTCTAATTCTATAAATCTCATAACTGTATAAGAGACTGTGGGCAAGTTGAGCAAGTTGTTTAACCTTCCAAGCTTCATATTTTCACTTTTAAAAGGGAATACTAACTGTAATGTGTATTACACATTATAATACCCATTGTAATAAGTCCAGTGGGTAGCATAGCATTTGGGACATAGAAGGGCTTCAACAAATGTACTGTGCTGAAATAAAATGAAATGAAATGTACGGTGCTGAAATAAATGAAATACAGGGATTGTACTACCCCTGCATTCTCTGCAGCATGCACCATATTCTGGACTTGGGTATGATTAATAAATATTTGTGATGGTTAGGTCTGCCTTCATAATTGAGAATGAGGACTTACCCCATATAAAAACATTAGATCTACTTAACCATGGAGAAACTCCCATTAAGAGAGCCGGTGATTTACTGCACAGACCCATGGGGAGTTGTGGTATTGGAATTAATAATAAAGATCTGCTAATTCTCTGCCTTTGCCCAGGCTGCCTTCCAAGATGTGATGTGGAATCCTGCTGTTCCTGTTCCAGATAAATCAATGATAATCTTCAACCCAGTAAGGGGCACATCATGAGGACAGACTCCTGTGTCAATGGGACTGCTAAAATCAGATTTCCCGGAACCCACTCCCAAGCAGCTTTGCATTGACCAGATTGCCTGCTGAGCCTGAAATGTGGCACACATGGGGTGACCCCGACTTGGTCGTTGCCCTGAACATCTTTGCCTTTAAGCCATCACTGACATTTCCAAGTCACCTGGTGGGACGGGGCTTCAGTTTCTACATTTCCACTAATGGCCACTGGCTAGGTCCTGCCAGCTTGCTGTGTGCCACTCACCTCCCAGCCCTGGCTCTGCCCTGGGCAGAGCAGGCCGGGGAAGGGACAGGGAGAATGGGTTGCATACGCCCTCTGAGATCCCACGCCTCACTCTGCCTTCCTTGGTGCCTCCTCTGGGGCACCTTTTAGAATTTTTCCTCTGATTTGCTTACTCATCCATTTGTTTATTCCTTTACTTGCACATCTTCTTGTTAACAATACACAATGGAGCCGCTGTTGCAAGGCAAGTGCATGCTGGCTGTCAGGGTGCACAGTGGAGAGAGATTGACTGTGGCCTTCTGGGAACTGGATGCTGGCAGAGAGCGCAGACACGGATCTAGATGCTGCTCCCTTCCCCAAATGCTGAATGGGTGTTTCTAATTGGGAAACCTCTGAGTAATCTTTTTCTTTTTGTTTATCTATGCTTCTAAATTTTCCTTTAATGAGCACACATTAGCATTTACATAAGAAACATTTTTCAGAAGGCTAAGACCCAGGGAACAGGGGCTAAGTGCACTGGGAGGCACAGATGGAAATTCTGGGGAGGTGGCAACGGGGAGCTGGAAAGGCCTTCGGAGAAGGTCAGCGTTGAGTCAGGCCTGAGGTCACAGTGAGACCTGGAGAGGTAGCCATGGGACTGTCAGCTCAGCATTTCTCTCCCCTTCTCTGAAAATCTCCTCTCCCCCATCCAAGGACTGTCCAGGTCTGGCCTTGCATAGCTTCTGAGATCAGATGGGTTCAGAGGGCCATAGCCATTGCCTGGAAATCTCTTTTGGCATCCTATACAGGGCTGCCTGGCTTGACCTTGTCTTTGCTTCTCTTTGTCACCATGACAGCACCTGGCCACGCATGGTCACTTTGATCCTTACAAAGATGTTAAATTCAGGAGCTGTGAGGCTGTGCGTGTGCCCTGTGTCACCTGCAATGTGGAGGCAATCAGCATGACTGAAGAGAGAATGCAGTGGGCCACTAGAGAGGAAGAGACCAGCAGCTGTGAGGGGCAGAGCGCTGGGAACTGGAGGCTGACTCCACTTCTTCTGGCATCTCAGTTGCTCTCAGTTCACCCTGGCTCATGAGAGCTGTGCTCTGAGCGCGCTGCCACCGTGTTCACCACCTGCTCCTGTATACTGGGGACCAAAGCTAAGGCCTTGCCTTCATGCCAGGCAACAGCTTTGCCACTGAGCTTCATACCATCCCCTTGATTTTTAAAATTTATTTTAGGACAGAGACTTGCTAAGTCTCCCAGATTGACCTTCAACTCATAGCCCCCTGCCTCAGCCTCCTGAGTAGCTGGGATCAGAGGCATGGGCACTGTGCCTGCCAGTGTACCTTCCTGAATACTGTTGTGGCAAAGTGAAGAATGACGGGGAGGAGCAAAGGCCCTATGCTCAGAGCAGCTGGTCCTGGCCTTGGGTGGGGGTGTGGAATGAGCGCAGGTTAGTGGGAGCAGCCCCTGGAGAGGGAGGCTCTGCCGACTGTTAAAAATCCAAATGCTGGCATGTCTAGAAAAACCATTCAGGTTTATTTATAATGTTGTAAAGCTGAACTGTTGAAACTTGCTCACCAAAACATTTTTGCTTAGATTTCATGCTTCCCATCCTGTTTGTAAGAAAGATGCACACACATATGAGGCTGGAAAAGCCACCATTTCTGGTGGACAACCATATACTTAGGCACATTTTGACTCTGCATTTAACATTCAGAACTGACAATATCAGGAAAAAGAGAAAAAAATATAGTGTTTTCATCATATTGCCTTTATTTTGTTTTGATTCAGGGTCTTGCTTTGTAGTTCAGTCTGGTCTTGAATTCACTATGTAAAATCTGGCTAGCCTTGAACTCATGGTCATCTTCCATCTCAGCTTTCTGAGTGCTGGGACTATAGGTATGTGTCCCAAGCCCACCTTACCACAGGGTTTTATTATGTAGCCCAGGCTGGCCTTGAACTCACGGAGACCCTCTTGCCTCAACCTCCCGGGTGCTGGAATTACAGGCTTACACCGTTACCCAGCTTCATAGTGGATTCCTCAGTATGTTCTCCATGTATGCAGCATGCTAGTTGAATATCTTTTGGGCATAACTGTTACACGTTTGGCATGGACAGTGCACAGGTTGACCAACCAAATAGGCCCCACATGCTAATCACAAAGCACCAGCTACACTCTGGAAGAACAACTATGTTTGAAGTTTTGAGCAATTTCTTGCACCGCCACACACTGGAAAGGGTATTTTGGATTCAGTAGCTCAGTGGACTCCCAGTAAGGTCCAACTTCAGGAGAGCCACAGGGCTCCGGGGGTGAGTTTTCTCTATCCCTCCAGTAGAGGTCGCACCTTGTGAATGCTCTCTGTAGCCAGTTGTTTTCTGGGTGCTTTACTGGTTGCTCTGCAGTCAGTCTGCTCTGTACAGCAGTGGAAGAAGGCCTCCTTCCTCTCATTCTCTTTTAGCAGAACTCAGTGAGCCAAATGAAATCTAGCTTGACATATGGAGTGCTCTCTTCCAGGGGCCACTGGAGGGCAGGAGTACAGGCCTTTCTCCCCTTTCTTCTCTGCTGCAGCTTGCACTAGATTTCAGCCCCTCTCCAGGATCTGATGCTCCCCAGAGCTGTCAGATACCCACATTGTTTCACTACGTTTACCCTCTTGTTCTTAACCTCCCTTAGCAGAGCCACCAGACTTAGCTCCCAGGGAGAGAGAGGAGGGTGCATTTAGGGACTCTTTGGTTTCTGATCTTTCTTTGGAGTGTGGGTTAGAGGAAGTAGATCAGCTCAGGAGCTGCTCAGAGAGCTTTGGTCTCGCAGACTGGGAGAAGCCTGAGCAGTGAAGGGGGCGCAAGACACAGCCCTCAGTGCCTGAATCTTGCCTCTGGCTCGCTGAGTTCCTGCCAAAAGAGAAGAAGAGCAAGGAGGCAATCCTGCCACGGCTTCCAGGAGCTATGTGAATCTGTATGGTTGATGTTCCCTTCTTCCCGAGATGCGCTCATGAGCCAGAACACCCCAGGAGCAGGAGGAAAAGGTCATTGGAAAAGGTCATTTTCTGAAAGCATTTGGAGGGGGTGACCACCTCCGGAGAAAGGAGGAAAGCAAGAGCCACAGAACTCAGATCTGAGTTCATGCCTCCAGCCCGCTTGTTTTACAGATGTTCCAAGTAAGCCGAGGGCACGCGGCTAGAATCTGGGCCAGGGGTGAGTTCAGCCAGGCTACATCCTGACAACTGGCACTAAATAATAATGTCAGTCCCTCCTCTTCTGCCCCAGGTTCAGCTTCATGAGCAGAAACATGCCCAGGGAGAGCGCTTGGGGACAGGCTGCTGCACAGGTCAAGCACTGTGCCTCAGGCCTCAGCACACGTGCTCAGCCCAGATCGATAAGCCTGACTGCATCTCTGTGCCTGAGACAGGAAACCATGTGGACACACAGGTGAAACAGCAGGCCCCATGGGCTGCTTCTGCTTTCTCATCACCGGTTACCTTAGCAACAGCATCTGCACCAGGATTGAAGAGGGAGCAAAGCACCCCTACCACTGCCTCCACGGGGAGGTGACAGGCCTGGGGAAGATCCAGCCCGGAGTCAGGAGGCCGCACCATTGCTTGCACTCAGCTGGCCACTGGCTGCTGCCCCCAGCAGCCACCTTGCCCTCTATACCTGTTCTGGGGCTGAAGACTTGGTAGCTGCTCAGGGAGCCTGAAGAGCGCAGTCTTGTTTCTACTCTAGATGACCCTGGCGCAGAAACTCCATGGGGAGGCAGCTGCTCTTCAGCCTGTCTTCTGTGCCTTAAGTTTTACTTCCCCACTGTGACATAGAGTACATTTGCTGACCAAGCAGATGACTGAGGTCCAAAGAGCCAAGTACGTGGCGTGCCTGGCCTGTGCAGGATGGATATTTCCACAGCAGGAGTAGGAGGTAAACTTGGCTTTTGTCCTTGAAAAAAGAAATTGAGGTAGTAAAAAATAATTATGAGCAGCTGAATTCTACTGTGTCATCTGTGTAATACCTTCAGTGTGGTCTTTGAAACTTTTAGGGAACTTTCATATTTGTTCTTCTGTCATTTTTAACTATTTTTCAGTGCTCCCCAGGGAGCATTGGAGCTCAGGGCCTCTTGTACACCAGGGCAGGGCGCTCCCACTCAGCATCAGCCCAGCTACTGTCACGTTCTCAGCGCCATCCAGGAAGTAGGCAGAGCAGACACTGCTACTTCCATGTTGCAGCAGAGGACACAGAATCATGGAGAGGTTAAAGACTCTGGGCTTTTATGCAATGGTCCAGCGAGCCCTGGGTTTTGTGCCTTCTGCCTCCTGAGGCCAGAAGCTTTCAGTTGGGCATGACTCATGAGAGCTATTATGAAGCAGGACCAATGTCCCATCTTGTCTTTGATCATGATGCTTGAGCTTAATATTTATTAGAGCACTTTGAAGAAAAAGAAAAGGTTAATTCATTTAAGAACTAATTTTATTTTTATTTTTTATTTTTTTAATGGAAATGAAAACTGGCATCCCATCTCTTTATTTTTTTTAAAAATTTATTTATTTATTTATT
>NW_004524691.1:3345392-3355525 GCF_000260255.1 Octodon degus | reverse complement strand
GGGGCTGGCTGGCATGTGGTGCTGGGGGATTGAACCGCTGTCCCTGTGCTTTGCTAAGCTTGTTCTAAGTAGGTGCTTTAGACCACTGAGCCATCTCACCAGCCCCAAGAAGTAATTTTATTGAGCACCTACTTTGCCAGATTTGGCACTAAGCTAGGAAGACTCAAAAAGGAACAAGATATTGTCTCTACTCGCAAGCAGCACAATCTATTAGACATCTTCTCTAACTTAATTAAATCTCCCACTTTGGCAAGGGATAGAATCGTCAACATGGGGTCCTCAAAAGTGACGGCCTCCACACTTCAACCATTTTTTTATATCCCAACAGAATTCTATGGGCAGCCTGGGAGAAAGTGTACTTCTGCCACTGGGGTAAGATAACCAGGAAAAGGGGGAAGAGATGCAACAGCTTTAAGTGAATGCTGACTGGACTGTGGGTAGGTGCGAAGGCCACGTGGTGTGGTACAGAAGGGCTTCTAGGAAAGGGGATGGTCGAGAAAGGCTGGGAGGGGGCAGGGAGCTGGGGCAGTGGCCAGGCCCAAGTCAGGGCTGGAGGGAAGCCCAGGGGCCACCCTTTGAACACACGCAGCCATTCTAGTCTGGGTTCCGCAGATGGGGGTGTGTGGGCTGTACTCCCCACAGAGAATTATTTTCTGAACTGATATGGTTGCATTTTAAGGGAAAAAGAGGCTTACAACTCCAAACCAGCTTGACAGGGATTCCTGTCATCGCAGCCTGAGAAAATCTTTTGCATTTGACCTCTTTCCTAAGCAGGACCCAATCCTTCCTGATTATTTGGAGAGAAAAATATTCAAAGATCTTTTGGAATTCCTTACAGCAGCTTTTATCACTCAGGGAGGGGTCAATTTTTTACAAGAAGGACCTAAACTCCCCAGGCCACAGTGACACAGTTTTCATTTACCCAAACCACCTCCATCATAGTTTTCTCCTTTTCTCTGCAGTATTTGTAGCCCCAGCTCATACTGTGGGTTTAGTGCCACCATCCTGCAGATGTGAGCAGAACAGATTCAGAAAAGCCCCCAAGCCAGTAAGCTCATAGTACAAGCAGGGTACTGGACGACAAGTTAAGACCAGCATGGGTTAGGCTGAATATGTTAGGCTGTGAGCCCCAGCACAGGGAAAGAAGTTGCTTTGCTTTTTAAGATGGCCTTTACAGAAAAAAAATTAGCTTTATATTAGTCTATCCTTAAAACAGCAACAAAGAATGTTATAAGAGCCAGACAGGTGAAGTTGAATTATCCTCATGTAGAAATGACACATCAGACTTGGAAGAGGATGAGGAATAATCTGACTCACTGACTTTACTCTTCAATGAAGAGTCCAAGGGGCTGGGGGTGCAACTCACTGGTAGAGCACTTGCCTAGCATGCACATGACTATGGGTTAGATCTTCAGCCTCACAAAAATAAATAAATAAATAAATAAATAAATAAACAAATAAATAAATAAAAATTTAAAACTCAAGGCTGGAATCACAATAAGTATGGTTGGCTACCAGTTGGTGACTTTGCACTGAGAGCCCAGTGTTGGGTAAGGATTTGGAATTAGTTTGGAGGGCTGTCATAACAAAGTCCATACACCGTGTGGCTCGGGTAGCAGAATTTTATTGTCCTACTGTCCTGGAGGCCAGGAGACCACAATTGGTGGATTGGTAGGATCACCTCCTTTTGAAGAGAAAGGTCAGTCCCATGCCCCTGTCTCCTGGCTTCCAGGACTAGTGAGTACTGTGTGGCTGTCCTTCGTTATAAAAGCATCAGTCTCTGCCCTCTCCCTGTGTGCATGATTAAGTCTGAATTTCTCCCTGTCATGAGGACTCCAGCTGTAGCAGATCAGGGTCAACTCTAACAACTTAATCTTTACTATTTATATCTGCAGTGGTGTTATTTCAGAATGAAGTTTTTATTCTGAAATGCTGAGGCTAGGAGCTTCAACATTCAACCCATAACAAAAGTCAACCTATAACGTATCTGATCCTCACAGTAGGGTGTGATCTACCTCCTGCTCAGGTCAGGCTCAGCGGGGCAGGCGGCCCAGAGGTGCTCTGCTAGATGGGCATGAGCAACATGAACTCCAGGGCCATATGACCTGGGTAGGGAGTGCAGCCCTCCTCTGATGAGTTCTCAAATGTGGCAATTTGTTTACACTCCCTGGGACCTAGTTTCTTCATTTCTAAGATGGAGACAATTGGGTTGACAATTTCAAAATCTTCAAAGCTCTGAATATCAAAACTTAAACTTATAACTCATCCAACAGCAAAACCTGGCTTGAAATAAGAATAAGCATAATTGACACACAATCTTGTCTTTTGTCTCCCATGCCCCACACTCCCTCTAGCACTGGGGGTTGAACCAGGGGCTTGCACCTGTTAGGCAGTCTCGCTACCACTGAGCTGGTGCATCACCCATCCTTATCATTTTTATTTTGAGATTTAGTCTTGTTAAATTGCCCACATTAGCCTTCAGCTTTTGAGCTTCTTGCCTTACTCTCCTGAATAGCTGGAATTACAGGCATGTATTACCGTGCCTGGCAACATTCTTAAATTAACACAAGCCTACCTATGTCTACCTCTTATAGACATAGGAGCTCTTTGGTTACAGGATACTGTTGCAGATGCCACAACATGTACTACAGACATTCTGATCTACCAAGCACTACCTGCCCCAAGGGTTTGAATAAGGGATTATGAACCCTCAACATACATGTTACAGGGGGCCAGGGAGATTGCTCAGTAGAATAAGCGCTTGCCTGACAAGCGCAAGGGCCTGAGTTCAATACCCGGTTCCACCAAGAAAAAGAAAGAAAGAAAGAAAGAAAGAAAGAAAGAAAGAAAGAAAGAAAGAAAGAAAGAAAGAAAGAAAGAAAGAAAGAAAGAAAGAAATTTTAAAAAAAGAAATAAATCAAAATAAAAAATAAATAAATTAATTAAATGGTAAAAAAAACATATATGTTACAGGGCAGCAATGAGGATGAAATGAGTTAATATGCGTACAGTGCCTAGAATAGTACATGGCACATCATAAACACTGCGTCCATGTTAAGTAGAACAATAACTCCTGTCTGCAGTAAGAGACAAAGACTCTGGCCTTTGAGCGCAGGAATCTCTGACATCTGATGTGCTCTGTGCAGATTACGTGACTCCCATCTGGGGCTCACCCCCCTTGGTCTACATGCCAGCCTTGTTGTATGCTATATTGAAGAAATCTCTACTTTCTGAGATGTTTGTTGAGTAAAGTCAGGTTCTGAATTTGTATTAGTCTTCTCTGGCTGCTGTAACACAATATTACAGACTGCATGATTAAACAACAGAAATTTATTTTCTTGCAGTTCTGGAGGCTAGAAGTCTAAGGTCCAGGTGGTAGTGGGATTGTTTTCTTTTGAAGCCTCCTCTCCTTGGCTTGCAAATGGCTGTTTTTGCATGGTCTTCCTGTTGGAGTCTTAGGGCAACAGCCCATCTCCAGGACTCCCATCAAGCCAGAGTCCACTGCCATTGGTCTCCTGTAATGCCAATCAAGGAGATGGTAACAGGAAAGGAGCTTTAATCAGCATGGTCATGCCGGGAAGCACAGAGAGGTTCCAGGTCTATCTTGGATAGGTTGATAGAAATTTGGGGATTTACAGAAGAGGGAAACAAAGGCAAGGGTGGGGGCTCTGCATAGCACAGGTACTGCTAGCCAAGACCCTGGGCTGGTAGATCTGTATCTCAGGACCAGTTCTTCAAGAGCCACCATGGCTTGAGGGGACAATTAAGCTCCCATCATGAGATGGTGGCTCCTGCCTTGGGGGCAGCCTCTGCTCCACTTGGGGGATGACAACATCCCAGACTTATCCTCAGGGTTCTGCTTTGCCTGGAATCTGAGGTGTTCACAGTTTAGGGTCATGACTCAGGAATGCTAGACATTTCCCTCATGGTAGGTCTGGAACTGGAGAGACTACCTGGTAACTAGACTCAGAAATCGCTGAAAATGACTTTGATTACTTTTATCTTGCTATCTTTAATCATGTGGGGGGGTGAAACAGGTTAGACAAATTTAGGGATAATAAACTGTGTCATATGGACACTCTTTTAGTGATGAACAGGTGTATGCGCAGAGCTGATCAGGGATCTGACCCAAAGTTTTACGGTAACATAGGAGACAGAAGATGAAGGCAGAAATACCAAGCTTTATCCTACTTTTAGTTACTCATTGGGCATCTACAGTCCTGGCTTCTAAGGCCCTGTTACATTCCCTGTATGTGTGCCTGTGTTGGAATCATCTTTTTTTTTTTTTTTTTCTTGAGACAGGATCTCACTATGTGGTTCAGGGTGGCCTTGAATGCCCTCTGTAGCTCAGCCTGGCCTTGAGCTCACAACTCTTTTCCTGACTCAGCTTCTTAAGTGGGGGATTACTTACATGTGTTCAACACCTTTCCTGGCTTCAGCTCTTCTTTTAATGACACCAGTGATATTGGATCAGCGCCGACTGGTAATGACTTCACTTTAGCTTAATTACATCTTTCAAGCCCTGATTTCCAAATAAAGTCACATAGAACTGGAAGTAGGGCTTCAATATGTGAATGTGATAGGGCACAATTTAGCTCATAACATTATTTTTTGAAATTGGGTAATTTACTACTTCTATCAGATGTGTCCCTCATGCCTGCTGATGAGTCTCTGCACTGGAGTTTTTCAAAGTGTGGTCCAGGACCACCTGCAACCAAACTACTTGGGCCTTTAATAAAAATAAGCCTGCTCCAAACCTGAGCCAGAATCTGGGGGAGGCAACATGAGGTTATGCTATGGAGCTTGCTTGCTTTTCAGATTCATATGCAAGTTTAGTTTAATTAAAGAGATTTAGGAGCTGGGCAGATAGGTCAGTAAGAATAAGCGCCTGCCCGACAGCAAGTGCAAGGTCCTGAACTCAATCCCTGAAATTGAAAAAAAAAAAAAGAAAGAAAGAAAGAAAGAAAGAAAGAAAGAAAGAAAGAAAGAAAGAAAGAAAAAGGAGATTCAGGAAAAGCTGGGACGCATGGCAGCCTCCTCTGACCTCCTACCACCAACACTGTAGTCCCAGGTAAGGGCAGCTAAGGGAAGAGCAGGACTCAGGAAGCCTCCCTGTGTGAGGTCTGAGTGGGGAGCTCAGTTCACCCTCAGAGGCCTCCAACACCATCCCCATCCCCCTTCGGTTTTCTTGTTCAGAATTACCTTGCTGCTGTGGCGAATGCCTGCCCCTGCCCCTTCAGTGCAGATACTTTGCAGTGTTAAGGCTAGGAAAGCCTGGTGTGTGTATGTGTGTGCATGTGTGCGTGTGTGTGTGATCATCTGGTGACACCAGGCTGTAGAATGCACCTGCCCTAGCATGGAGGTGACAGGTGAGACCCAGTCATTTTCCTTTCCCAGCACTTCACTTCGCAGGGCCTGTCAGACCCTGCCCTGCAGAATGGTGTAAGACCTGATCTTTCAACTAATATGTAAGAAACAGGCAACAGAGACATTTTCCAAGTCAAGTGCTGGACTGGGCGGCGGGGGGGTGTTCATGCAGTTCTGGCTCTGCTGCAATGTCCCATCATATGACCAACCAGCAGGGTCATTCAGTCTGCTTGTGAGCTGATCGGGGGAACAGAGCTGTCATCCCAACAAGCTGTTTCCACTTTGTCAGGCAGCCAGTGTGAACTCGGTGGAGAGGTGTCTGCTGCAGGTCTGTGCATGTGGGCATCATGCCCTGTGCCTGTTGAGGTGGCCACCAGCCTCTCCTGCAAAAATTCCAGCAAAACAGCTGGTGAGTGGGACTGAAATGGAAGTGATTTGCCTAGCACCATGACAACAAGACACGGTGGAAGCCACCGGCAGTGCTCCATCCCTCACCTTTCTCTACCACTTCTGGTTTTGACTTATTTCTTAAAATACTTCCTGGCTGCATTGGGGTGACAGCACAGGTGGGCAATGCTGCCTTCTGAACTGTCAGGAGCCAGTGCAGCATCCAGTGTCTTTCTCTTCACACCCTGCTCCTGTCAAAAGGGAGACATCCTTGCTCGCTTGTCAAAGCTGGAGCTGCCCAAAGAAAGATGCGTGGTTAGGATGTGTCCAACTGTAGCACTCATATTAAATAAAGCTGGAGGAACCAGGCAGATAGGACTGCAGCTCTCTTCCTTGCCCTCAGCTCAGTGTAAATTAGGCTTTGGTTCTGACTTCTCAAGTCACTCGGTGCCACATTTGTCCTCTGGCGGCATCTCCCTTGGGGTCAGGCTCTGATGGTTGGCATAAATCCTGAGGGCTTTGATTTAAGAATACTTCTGAGGCTGGTAATTTGGAGATCACATTACTTGCAAACTCGAATTAATAAAGGAGTCAGTCAGGAATTTTACTCTCAATAAAACTGCATTTAGTGATCCTCCCCTATCTTCATTTGAGTTCTGTAGGCCATATGTTGTGGTATACTAGAAAGTACCCTAAAATTAGAGTTTAAATCCTACGTTTGCTGATAACCAGCTGTATGACCTTAGCCAAGTTACTTTGCTGCCTCCCTTAGTGTTCATTTCCTTAATTGTGGGAATGATATCATATTCCAAATTAAAGGGATAAAATAAGAGATGATGAGTGTGACAGATGGGTCACCCCCATACCTCTGTAACATGACATAAGCATAGCTTCTGGGCAGCTAGCATTCTGTAGCTGTACATACTTTTAGAACACTGTAAATAATTCTGTAGAAAGAAGTAGAAATAGCCTGGAATGAAGACAGACAGCAGTGGCCAACGTCACGAGAGGTGACTTGGAGGTTATGGGACATTTGGTGTTATAGGACACAATACAGTGTTATAGAAGCACAGCCTATGAGTGACAGAGACCTGTGGGCAGTGCAAAGAAGTTTTCAGTGAGGTGAAAAGCTGGGCACCAGCTCCCGAACACCAGTAGACTCCCAGCCTGCTGGACTTGCTGCTGTCTTCTCAGCTTCCTTTCCTCAGCAGACCTTGATCTGGTACGTTAGTCTCAAGCCTTGCTGAGCTCTTCTGGGGCCCAGACACAGCAAGGTCTGTCATTCTGTCCAAAGCTTTGAATCAGAATCCCAGGATTTCATGTGTGATATTTTCTACCTCTCATTATTCCCACCTGTTTTGGTCTTAGTTTCCCACCACTGTTTTGGAAGAGACTGGGCTTGAGTCTGTACTTTCTCTGTATTTCCTGGGTTATATGGGAAACTACTTCATCTCTTTGAAATGCAATCTTTTTTTGGGGGGTCCTGGGAATTGAACTCAGGACCTTGTGCTCACCAGGCAGGTGCTGCCTGCTAAGCTATTCCCAGATGCAGGCTTCTTATCGGTGTATGAGATTCCCCCATCATAGCCTGTTGACAGGGTTAATGTAAGTAAAACACACATCAAAGTATTTTGTAAACTGTGAAGTGCTGAGGAAGAACAAGATAAGTCCAACCCCCCTTAGCATTTTTATCTTATTGGCACATAGTAAATGCTCAAAGATATGTTGCTGTTTAACTGAAGATGTTTGCCATGGAAATGCTGACGAATCCCCTGAAAACACCACAGGCTGTTTTGTGCATACTTCAAGGGGTACCCTGGGTTCCCTGAGGGTCTCTGACATTTACCATGCATTTGTCACATCCAGATTCATACCTGAGAGGATATTATCGGATCCCATGCAGTGGCTATTAATCAAGTTTCCTTGACCAAGTAGAATAGTTAATTTTATGCATCAACTTGCCAGGGTTAAGAGACACCCAGATAGTTGGTAGAATATTATTTCTGGATGTGTCTGTGAAGGTATTTCTGGAGAAGATTAGCATTTAAATTGTAGATCAGGTAAGAAGATCCATTCTCATCCGGTGTGGGTGAATGCTGAGAGCCCACCAAGATAGAACAGAAACACAGAACGAGGGTGAATTCTCTCTTCTTGAGCTGGGACCTCTATCTTCTCTTGGTTTTGGTCATCTGTGGAGCACCACCTGGGTGACTCTCCTTGAAAGAAGAGCAGCTGTCTCCATTTTGGATGTGCTTGACCCTATTTCCATGGATTGATATATACAGAGCTGGCTAGGACTTTGCCTTATCCCTTTGGTGCTAGTGGTAGTCTTTGGAGATGGCACATGTGTTTCCCCGGTAACCCCCACCTGCTGTTCTTTAATACGAGATGGAGACAGGACAAAGAGCCAGTGCTCCACACTGTCAGCTGGGTTTGAGCCTCAAGATAGAGAGGCTACAACTTCCTGGGGCTTGAAAGATTATATATCACAGCTAAAGCACCAAACCCAAAAACATTAGATAGTATCTCAATTGTGTAATGCAGATTACTCTCTGCATATCACAGAGGTAAATTTAGTCCTTCCGTCTAGCCCAGCTCACAGTACTCATCTACTTCCTGCCATTCTTAGTCATTCATCCCCTAGCCACTCCTCCTTCATGACTGAATAAAACCTGGGTTTGGCCCAAGATCAAGGCCTTTGTTCCAGATACCCATCACCATGGCTGGACTTAGGACCCCTTGACTCCCCATAGTTATAAATATACTTTAGTGTCTTTATTCTCACCATGAGTTCCACTGGAAGTGGTAGATTGGAATTAACTTGACGGGATTCCAATAACTTATCCATGGGATTAAAATATAAACTTTCCTAACCAAGATGAGGACCAGGAAGGGCTCTCTTTAGGCATCAGAGCATTTCCTGGTTCTCTGGCCTTCAGCCTTCAGACAGACTAAATTAAGAGCCTGGCTTCCCCAGTCCTCCAGCTTGTAGAAGGCAATGCCAATGAGACCTTTCTCCCTGTGCAGACTTGTAGCCAGTTCCCATCATGAGTCTCCTTTCATGTTTCCGTGTAACACCATCTGTTTTGTGTCTCTGGAGAACCCTGATTATATATCAGATATGGAATAAATGAAGTCACATCAAGACTAATAATCTAAGTTGTAGTTCATTACCATCATTTCACATGTAGAATCTAGCTCCTACTAAAGCGACTTCCATCCTGTACTTTGGGGAGTCTCTAGGGTAGAGAGTCACCGGCAAATCCATGTTTGTACCAGGAACTGTTCCTTTCTCTGCTTTGCCATCTTTCTGGGGCAAAGTTTCCCTGTGGAATGACAAGAGCAGAAGACAACTTTCTCTCCTGTCACACCTGTCTGGGGGCCACACCACAGTGATCCTGTAGCCCAGTGTCTTATGGAGAGCTAGCATATAATCCTTTTAGCTTTTAGTGACAGCTGTGGCCAGAAAGCAGGTATGGGTTCAATATGGAATAAGATGGATTCCAACCACTGTTCCCATAGTTGTCTCAAAACTGTCCTTCCTCCACCACAAATGCTTTGCCACTTTCTGCCTGGCTCCTCATATCTCCTGAGAAGAAGGAGGCTCCCTCGGGCCCCACAGAGCTTTCCGCCAGCTCAGCAGATGTGAGTGAAGGCTAGCACAGGCTCTGGATTGCGTCATCTCACTATGCCGAGGAAACAAAGGCTCCAAGGGTCAGAGCCACACAGCCCACAGATGGCAAAGCCAAAGGCTGAACTCAGAGCAAAGTCCACATCCCCCGCTCTTCCTGACCCAACATGACAGGCTGTCCTGCTTCTCCTGTTCACATAGGAAGGCATGCTGTGCTGGTCACTGTGTACTGTACAGACTTTTCTCCTCCCCATGGGCTTATTAAGTCTAAGTCTCTTTCTGGTTGAGAATTATATTTTAGGCATGAAAACTGGGATTCCTTGCCATTTCACCTTCTTTTCCACCCCCAGCTGCCCGCCCAATGGACCTGTAATTTGTTTTAGTGTTACATGATTCATGGCTAGAACAACAAAACAAAACGTGGTTGTTTAGTAGAGCAGGCATGTCTGGGCTACAGAGTAGAGCAACTTTTGCTGGGGGTAAAATCACAACTAAAAATTCACTCCTTGACTTTGCCCTCAACTATCCTAGGACCTGGTCACCCTACACCAACTCTCTGCTCCAGCCAAAGCCCTATTCTTGGCTTGAGTTTTCTTTACTCTCCAACTCATTGGGATTGGGGCATCTGCTTCCATGTACCTGTCCCAGGCCAGCCCATTCCAGTGACCTAGCAGCTACCCTCCTTCCTTTTCAGCATGGTCTCTCTCTCTCTCTGTCTCTCTGTCTCTGTCTCTCTGTCTCTGTCTCT
>NW_004524691.1:3338975-3345292 GCF_000260255.1 Octodon degus | reverse complement strand
TCTCTCTCTCTCTCTCTCTCTCTCTCTCTCTCTCTCTCTCTCTCTCTCTCTCTCTCTCTCTCTCTCTGTCTCTCTCTCTCTCTGCAGTCTTGCTATGCAGTGTATGCTGGCCTTAAACTTGCCTACGTAGCCCAGGTTGTCCTTGAACTCATGGTGATCCTCCAGACTCAGCCTCCTGAGTGCTGGGTTACAGGCATGCACAATGCTACCATGCCCAGCTGCAGCACAATCTTGACTGTCTCAGACTCTGGCTGAACCAGATCTACTCGCCAGATAAGAAATTTCTCTGAGAGCAGAAGAGGATACACATCACTATGTTTGGGCCTGAGCCGGCCATTTCCCAATGACTCTGGGGTCAGACAGATGTCCATTTTTCTTTGTAGGTCTTTGAATGCAGCACTTGCCACATTTCTCAGATTCTCCTGGACTTGGGGGACCTAACCTTCACTGTGAACCTCAATTCACTGGCCTTTCATTCTTTGTTTGCTTTTTCTCCATAGCACTGATCACCATATGAATGTACTATCTGTTCCTCTCCCCACCTCCAGAAGTAAGTGTTTTCTTTGCCTGAGAGTGTTTGACCTGTGGTTGGTCCACAACAAATATCTGTTGAATAGATGGGTGTGAGGTCCATGGTCACATTAGTCAGTGCCAGAACACAGTTTTGAGGTGCTGAGAAGACCAGCAATTGTTTTTTTCAGCTGTCACAATGCCCTTCTGCCTCCGGGCTTCCAGAGGATTTCCAAACCTCTTCTTCCTTAGCCACAGCAATGAACCCTCTGCAAGCACATGCATTCCCAGCACTGCACTGGGCGACATGGGAAGTGCAAAGCCATCAGGCAGCCTGTTCTCCTGGCTCGCCTCCGAGCCTGTGGAAAGCCTGCCTTTGCCTGCAAGCCCTCAGCACCTTGAGAGCCCAGTGGAGCTGCACCAGGCCGGCCTCCTCCTTCCCAGTAGTGGGCCTTTCCTATTCAGTTTCACATCCGCAGTGCCAGCACAGGGATGGAGCAGCTGTGAAGGGCGTGGTACAAATGCATGCGATGAATGAACGAATACCTGGGATTCCGCATTCATTCAGAAACCAGCCTCTTCTGAATGAATGACTCAGATACCATGGCCTGATGAGTTTCTTTCCTCATTGTGATTAGTGACTGTTCCCCCAGTCTGTCATGCAGAGATTTAAGTTTTATACGTTATAAATTTCAAAATATTCCACAGGTAATAATAATACTCTTTCTAAAAGACACAGAATCAATTTTAGAGTAAAATTATTTTCCCTAGGCCATAAATATCTCCTTTTACTTACAATGGCTTAAAAATATGGAAGTATTGGGACCAGGGAGATAGCCCAGTAGAATAAGTGCTTGCCTGGCAAGCACAAGGACCTGAGTTCAATCCCTGGTTCTGCCACAAAAAAAGGGAAGTGTTTTAGGATATTGAAAATAAAATCTAAAGAAAAGATAATACTGTTTTTGCTAGCTTTGTGTATTCAAAATACTTAAACTTTCTATTCATTACAAAGCCTTTTCTTTCTTTTTAAAAAGCCTTTTCTTTTAAGGAAATAACTACCCAGGTTTGTTTGTTTGGGATTTGGGAGAGGTTGATTTTGTAAAAGGGAAATAATATTCAGAGAAAAAGTTAGTGGCTGTCTCTGCATCAGCAGGGGAAAAACTGAACATTTTCTCAGGGCAAGTATTTCTAGATTGGACTATTTAGCCGATTGTATTTCCCAATTATAATTATTAATTAAATCAGGATGCTACAAAGTTTACGGGAGGAAAATTTCTGTATATGATTTCAATATTAGTTATGTACACTGGTCAATGTACAGAAGAGCTGAACAGTGCCAACTCATTTCAGCCATAGAGGTGGTGTTGGCTCTCTGAATCCAAAGGCCCTGCACTCACATATTTAATCAGTCATCTATTGAAAATACTTTTAAAAATTTCATTTGTATTGAAATGAACCAATACAGGTGTTTTTCTTATCTTTATTCC
The DNA here is from genome assembly GCF_000260255.1 of Octodon degus. Lineage (NCBI taxonomy): Eukaryota > Metazoa > Chordata > Mammalia > Rodentia > Octodontidae > Octodon > Octodon degus. The sequence continues at coordinate 3,343,295 of NW_004524691.1, read as the reverse complement.
CTAAACAATACAGTACAGCAGGATTTTTTGTTGTTGTTGTTGTTATTTTTATTGGTAGTGTTGTTTTGAGATAGGGTCTCCTTATATAGTACCAAATTCACTATGTCGTACAGGTTGGTCTCAAATTTGTGGTGATCCTCTTGCCTCAGTCTCCTGTGTGCTGGGGTTTACAGACATATGCCACCATACCCTACTAGTATAACAACTCTACATATCATCTGTATTGTATTATAATTAGCTAGAGATGACTTGAAGCACACAGGAGCATATTTATAGGTATGTGCAAACACCATATGCCTGAACCTGAAAGGAGTTTTAACTATTTTAATCTCCATTCTGGAAAGATATGCAAGGGGGTGAGATAGTAGGACAGTGTTTGGCTTCTGTGTGTTCATGGTCTTAAAAGGAAGGGAACCCCTGACCTTGAGCTGGTCCCGGGATGCAGTTGCTGTGTATTCTGCTCTCACGGTGACGTCCAGGTTTGGCTTGTCCTAGGCACACAGTAAGTCTCTATTGTGGAAGTCTGACTAATACAGTTCTCCCAAAGATACTCCCTGGTTGGCTTAGCTTCCTCTCCATCCTTCTGGGTCAACAGACTCCCTGTCTTCTGCTTCTAACTTCCTCCTGGCTAAGGCATGGCCATGTGCTTCTGCCCCTGGGCATGACCTCGGCTGAGGAGACTTATCCATCATCTGCACAGAATGCAGCACCCAAGCCTGACATGGCCAGCGAAGCCAAGCCCTGCACATGGTACCAATCTTTTCATACAAGAACACACTGAACCTGGTGCCTGATATCAGTATTCTAGCATGAGATCAGGTGGGACCACCTGGATCAACTAACAAAGAAGGCGTAACAGTATGGCAGAAGCAATTTTGCCAATGCTGCCCTCTTATTCTTGCAGTGGCCTTTTCTGCTTGCAGGATCTACCTTCTCTTTTGCCTTCTAAGAGCCCTTTTCTTCCTGAGTATTTCTTTTGTGCTTTTCTTCTTTTTTTACTTTCCCTCAAATAAATGGTAATCTTTCACATCTATAAATTGTCCTCACCAATTCACTGGCTGAGACAAATATGAACCTGGAACAGTCTGCTGGTCCCCATCCCATTTGCTAACACTACCAGCCTAGCTCCAGGGGTCTACTTAAAAGCCCCTACCACTGTCACCTCCCGACATTGACTACTTCTGGCTAAATGGCCACAGACTTGCTATACATCTGGGTAGAGTCTAGGCTACTTGGGGAATGACATAGAAGGGCCACAGAAAGTCTGCAGTAGGCCCTCACTCTGCCTGACCAACCTTGGACTGCTTTCCAAATCACTTTTCCAACACTTTTTCCTCTCAGTCCTTTTCCATTCTGCTACTTCTATTTTTCCACAATCCCTTCTTTCTTCTGTTTAAATCTTCTATACATAAAACCAAACTCAGTCCCTGATCTTACAAAGAGGGAGGTAAGGTTTTTTTTTTTTTTGTATTTTAGGGAAGTGTTACAGGGTGTTCAGGGTCTAATTACTAGATCAGACTCATAGTGATCCGCCTGTTTACAGCCTCCCAAGAGCTGGGATTACAGGCGTACGCCACCATGCCCAGTCTCAATCACTGTCTCAGTGTGCCCCTGGGGCAGGTCTGGCATGGCAGGCCCAGGGATAGAACCCCTGGCTCCTGCACCTGCTTGCAGGTGCTTTAATCCGTTGAGCTATTTGGCCAGCCCAAGAGGGAGATAATGAACACAGGATATTTTCTCAAGATAGAAACTTGAACCACATGGCTGTTTCTCTGCTGTAAAAGTACAGTTTTGAATGTCAGAAGCTACTTGTTACTTTTGTTTCTCTGCCTACCTTTTGCAAAACGTCTTCCTTTTTGCTCAGACAGATGAATGCCTTGAGTAGACTAATTTCCTGTGCTCTAAAAGGCAAAGGAGAAAAGCAGATTGGTCATTTCAAATCATTATCCTTAATGCACCTGATACCTTTTTAGGCACCTAAAATGCAACTAGACCCCAAGCTAGTTTACCTAGTTTAGCAAACCAGTGCATCTCATTTTTGGTTTAGCTGGTTTGGTCACTTAATACTCATCTCCTGACTGACATGGTAATTACAGTATCGATTTTCATGTTACTTTTATAGCATTGGCTACAGTTCTGTTCCCAAACAGGACTGATTAATGCATTTGACGATAAGACTGTTGCCATACTTAGTCCCTGACACAGATAAATTTGTGGTAAAGCATTCTCCAAGTCCATCCCTAAACCCTCCAAATGCATTTCTTTCTTATGGAAGAAGGGAAGGAACCAAAGAAGAGGAATCTTTCCTTTGAATTAGGGCTGACATTCCTCTCCTTTCATTTACCCTCTGGTCAGGCTAGAGACTTGCTGAGCCTGAACTCCCCCTCCCTGCTCACTTCTCTGGCTTCTCCTTCCCTATAAGCATGTTCCAGTTTCCCAGTGTGGAGAATAGTGGCCAAAACTCATCCATCCTTCTCTTCCAGCTATCTTTCCCTGCCCTGACAATTCAGCTGCCCTGAACAGTGACTTGTGTCCACTAACCATGCTTTTCCTCTTTTTTTTTATCTTTCTTTTCCTCTTTCTTGATCTATTTTTTTCCAACCTGCTATGACTTATTTCTGCTCTCATATTCCACTGAAACCAGTGTGGCACAAGTCGTCCATGGCTTCCTCAAATGGGCAGATGATGCTCTGTTCTGGTGCTCATTTGCTCAATACTGTTAGCATTTCCCACCCCTTGAGCCACCTTAGACCTGGATGTGAACTGCCTGCTGCATTTTTTCTGGTTCTCTTGCCACTTTTCCATGTCCTGTCTGCAATCTCATATTGGCTTATTACAAGTTGGGCTCTGTCAGGTTCAGTTCTCCTGAGTTCATGTAATCCTCATTCTTCTTGCCATTCTGGACCATCCCAATCCTGTTCCTGCTTCAGTGACCACCTTTATTCTGATCTTTCCCCAGCTGTCCCCTTCATGGCTGCCCTCTCCCACCGGGCACCCATGTGCCCTCCGGGAGGTCTACACCTGGATGTCGCAGCCCCATCTAAATCATATTCAAAACAAGCAGTCTTCCTTGCAGGCCAATTTCTACTCCTCTACTCACTGTGGCAGCATGCACAAAATGGAACCAGAGAATCCTTCTTGACTATCATTTTCCTTTCATCTTTCCCTGCCTAGTGAGGCTAAACCTTGCATCTGGCAGCATATAAGGTATCTTCCCAAAGGAGTGTGTGTGAGTGGATGAATGAACTGCAGGGAATTCAGAACACCAGGGCTCTAACTTTAGACTAAAGCTTAGTATCATTTTACCTGATACCAAAACCATCTTCATAGTTGTTCACTTCTGTTTCACTAACATGAGAGAGTTCTCCGGGATGATCCTCAGCTTCGATGATTTGTGGCTGCAGCCTACTCCCACCTGGTACTTAAGGGATCACCGTGCCTTTTACCCACTTAGTCCCATTCATCTTTCTTACGGCCTGTCCCTCCCAAGAAAAGAAGGAAGAGGCCCCTGTAATAAATTAGGACCTAAAAACATAGCTTGGATCGCCTTGCTTAACTCATTTACCCTGATAAGAAGTGCCCGCATTTCCACAGCCACTATGAGTCACTCTGAGAGTTAGGAGAGCAGGAAGGGAAGAGGGAGGGGCGGGGTGGGAGCAGCTCGAGGCCGATAACCCGAGGTCATTTCCTCCTTTCCCCGTTTTGCGGGATCCTGCACGGCTGTGAGTCTCTCGAAGTGCTTCACGCGGTTAAGTACCTTCCCTCTTGTTCCGCATGGTTTTTGTTTTGAAACTAGTACCAGGATTGATCGTTTATGCACCTTGTACTTTCTTTTCAAAACACTGCACGAATACAGTATACTGGAGTTATTCCCTGAGCAAATAGCGGGCTAAGCAATGAATAACTCATTTAAATCTTGGGACCCCGCTGGGGAGCCCTGTCTTTATCTCCATTTTGCAGACAGGAAGCCAGGGCGTAGAGAGGTACACTGATCCACTACGGCCGTCCTGTGTAGTACTGCAGGTCTGTCCTGTCCTGTGCCCAGCGCGGGGCGGCTAGGGCTACACCGATTCCAGTGGGTCTTGGGCGATCTTCAGCAGGCACACAGACTTTGAATATATGCTGTCCCTAAGCCTTGCCAATAAGAGCTAACTGTGGTTCCGGCTGTCCAGGGTTCGCAGCTTTGGGCTTTTCCCGTCACGTTTATAGAAAGTTCAGCCTTTTCTGACGTAAAAGGGAGGCATTACGCAGGTGCCCTCCGAGGAGTCTAGCTTTAACGCTCTGTGGCTCTCTTCCAGCCTGCAGGGTCCCCCGCACCCT
>NW_004524691.1:3307922-3338415 GCF_000260255.1 Octodon degus | reverse complement strand
CTTGCGCCTGTGCCGGGACGGGGCGCCCTTTTGTTGCCAAGAGCACGCTCCGTCTCGTTAGGACTGAAAACAAAGTCCTGCTTTTAAACGGAGATTTTCAGCTTCCTGGAGTGCATAAGGGCTGGGAAGGCAGAAAGTCCGGGAAAAGAGGTTGCTTTGAGTTTGCCCTTGATCTGGGCTGACTAGAGCCTTGTTTTTTGCCGCCAGGATAAAAGCAGAGCTGGGCTCGCCATGCCCGGGGGGAGCAGGTGCTGGGGAGGTGTCTGAGCTTTTCGGGGAATCCTTGCAGTCTATACTGACAATATTTTCTTAATTTAAAAAATGTAATTACACATACAATTGAAATAAGGTTATAGGAATTCACCATCTTAAAGATTTGCTTGGGTGACTTTTTAGTAAGTTTTTGAGAATTAAAGTGCTACACACACACACATACCTCACAAAACCCAAGACTTCATAAGGAAGGAATGGTTACCTGGAAAAATCATTCGATGTGCCATTTCTAAGATGCACGCCATCAGAATAAGGGTGTGTGGGAAGAGCGAGAAGTGGGGGACATGGGGAGTTTGAATGCGCCTCATCCATGACTAATGTCTCCAACAATGAAGAGAAAGTCATCTTTGCCTTCTGCAAAGGGCAATCGGATTCAAATTTGTGGAAAAATATCCCTATCGTGGAAGCTTAGAAATTCACCTACTCCTTCAACAGGCAGGTGAAAGGTGAAGATGTTTCACTAAGGAGATTGTGCAATTCAGGGGCTCTTTCCATAGTAGAAAGTCCTCCAAACATTCCCACTACCTGTTTGTCAATAATTTCAAGTTTGAAGGAAAACCCGCGAAGTATGATTTTTTTTCATGTACGTTTGTCTATTTCGTTTTGCTTTTCAACATGCTGCAGAACTTTTATGTCCAAATGGATGCAAACCAAGGGAGCACTTTACAGCCCTGTACTAAATGTAGGACGAGGGCTATCCACATACACCCCAGGACAATTCTGTGTGGAGCCCCTCCTCCACCCTGACATGTGGTGTATCTCAAAGGTAGGCAAGTGCTCCCCTCCCCAGTTCTTGTTGTTGGCTTCTTGATCTGCATCCATAGCAACTAAATCCAGGTCTAAAAATCAAAAATTTAGTTTGTGAAGGGATTAAATTTCACAAGAGATTAATATCAATCATCTGTTTTTGCAGATTTTCTGTCAGAGAGCACATTTAATTTAAGAAGCAAGATCTAAACTATAGGAGCTTCTTTTCTGTAATATAGTAAAGAAAAAAAGAGTTCCGGAAGTGGCAACTTAATTTGTATCTAATTTCAGCAAAATAATTGCAGACTTCTTCCAGCTTGAATGAGCAGCGAGGTATGGCTCCCAGTAGTTGCTTATTTTAGTAGAACTCCCTCAGGATGAACGCTAGCTATTTTCAGTTTCATGTGGGAAAACTGAGCATGCTGCCAAGCTGTGGCAAGTTAGCATCGTGTGTGAGCTGTCAACCAAGATGCTTAGTTCCACTCAGATTCATTTCTAATTTGCAGTTGGCGTGCAACCTTTTTCTTTATTCAGTTTGGGGCCCTGATTGCTTCCTTTCTTTGCTGCCCTACCTTCCCACCTATCTCTACCCCCACAGGCAGCTTTTGGCTGAATCCCTCTCTAATAACAGTGCAGAGCACTCAGTGGGTTGCGTAAAATCCTTAGGAAGAGATGTGAAACGAAACACATTGTTCCTCAGGTCTCCTGGGGACCAAAGTGTACCCATCAACAAGTACAAACTAATATGCAGTGAAATTATGTGTCTCTCTCTGTAATTTATGAGGAATAGGGTGATGCTGAGATGGGACCTTAAATAGCTCTCAGTACGTGTGATAGGCAGCCTCTGTAATGGCCCCCAGGAGCTACCATTGCTAGTATTCAACTCTTGTGTACCTTCTGCTTGAATGTGGGCTGAATGGACCAGTGCTTGGATTTAAGCAAGTAGAGGCTCTCACTTGCCGTGTTGTGAGCTGCCCTGTGGAGGGCCCTTTGTGGCACAGAATACGTGTCTCTGGCCAAGAGCATCGTGGTTGTCCTGGAAAGTGATTCTCATTCTGTAGAATCGGAAGTTGACTTTTGTCCTGGTCTGTGAGACTCTGTGCCAAAGGAGAGTACTAGGCTGCACTTGGATTTCTGATCCGCATAATACTTGTTTGTTCTTGATTTCTTCAGTTTTTGAGTCATTTGCCATTATAGCAATGGAAAATGACTATAGTGCAGTCTTCAAAGCAAGTAATTGAGACCGTCTAGCAACCCCCACAAGAATTGTGCCTCTACTCTCACCTCACTGTAGCACCTTTATTAGCCCAGGAGCTAAATGTTGGTAGTCCTTACTTTTAGCTGCCTTGGTGTCTTTGTAGGAGCTGTTTCCTCTGGGTGAAATCATTAGCCTCTCAAAGCTAACAACTTTCTGGAACATCTTTCTCAATCAGGCAGACCTTGGTGCCCTGTGTTAGGGTCTTATCATAGCACTTTGTCTCTGCCTGTGCCTGAGCATATCATCCTTAGTCCATCTTGTGTTATTATAACAAAAGAGCAGAGGCCAGCTATTTTATAAAGAGAAGTTTATTTGCTCAAAGTTCTGGGGATTTGAGAACGTGGCACTAGCATCTGCACAGTGCTTGTGATGGCCTCATGACAGATGGCGTCACAATGGAAAGAACGTATGCAGAAGATGGAGCAAGGCCATGTGAAGAAGCAGGGAGCAAGCGACCAGGGAGGGGCCGGTACTATTCTTTTTCGTCAAGCCACTCTTAGGAGAACTCCTCCAGTACTGCCAGGCCTGACTGAGTCCTGAGAGGCAGCACTAATGTGTTCCTAAAGGGAGAGCCCTCATGACCTAATTACTCTCCCATAAGCCCCACGTTTTAGGAATTCAACAATGGTTGCTGTACGACATGATGCTATCTTCAAATTAGTTGTTCACATTACCAGATATAAACGTGCAAGATTCATGTAAAGAAACAAAACAATAGCAAAGAAGTTGTAAGAAATTCAAAAGAAGAAAAAAATCAGAGTTAAAAATTTAAACATTTACTACTCCTTTCAAAAGACCAGCAGAAATCAACAATATAATTATCCGAACTATTCTGCATATAAAACTAAATATATTTTTTCTCTTCTTTCATTTGTCCTTTTCCTCATCCCAGCTTTTCCATCCCACTGAACAATTTCTTTCCCTTTCACAGTACCTGTTGTACCTTTTAGATTTTCATTATTCTTTCAAGTTCTCACACTACCAAGATAATACGATGTTTGCACATGTGGATCTGATTTATTTCACTTATCAATGTAGTCTCTACCTGTACTCATTTACCTACAAAAGCCTCAAATTTATCTCTTTTTATAGCTGAATAATAATACTCCACTGTAAAAATACCACATCTTCTATATGCTTTCCTCAGTTGATGGTCATTTGCTTTGTCTCAGGATTTAGCTCTGACAAATTGCACTGTTGCAAACATGGGTGCACATATATTGCTGTGGGGTGATGATTTCAGTTGTTTTGGAAAAACCCCTAGGAGGGGATAGCTGGCTTGAATGGGACCACCAATGCTAGCATTTTGAAGAATTTTTGAAAGAAATGGCCCCAACTTTTGAAGTTGCCACCCTCTTAGCACTGTCATGCTTGGGACTGGGCTCCAGCACGTGAACCTCTTGGGGACACGTCACATCTGAGGTTTAGTAGTGGTTTCAGTAGTGGCCGAAACTCCCAGGGGGCTGGAGATTGCACTTGATTTTCCAAGCCCTGGTGCCTAGCACAGCAGGATGTTAAAACACATTCCTGAGTGGGCTCTGATCTCAGCCACTCCACATATCAATTAAGGTCACAGTAGCTAGAAGGTTGACATTCTTATAATCTGAGCTGACGTCATTTCAACCCATGACCTTGGAGTTGAAATATTTCAGGCATCATAGACATTCCTTGTCTTCATATTTAGAGAAAGGGAGAAACCATGGAGCCATCCCTTGGAAAAGCCAAATGGACTTTCTCAAGCAGACCTGAAAGAGGGGCAGGCTGTTTGTAGCTCAGATGAAGAGAGGGGCTTACTGTCAGGGGAGGCTGTTGGCTGGTTTTAGTGTTGTGGAATATATTGTAAGTTTATCTTTTTCACCACCTGACAGTTGTCAGACCTTTTCCCCATTTTTCCTTCATTGCTCTTCTCCTGGTCCAAACTCACTTGTTCACAGCTAGTTTAGTGGCATCAATTTATGAGGTTTTCTAGGCTGTTTTCCACAGGGTGTCCAGAGCAATCTTGCTGAAGTGCACATTGAGTCTCACTGCCATTTCCTTCATGACTTTAGGGGCTCCTTGGGCATGGCCTGTCCACTGTCTAGCCTGGTCAGGAATCTCATCCTCTTTGCCGTCTGCCCTCTGGTCATGCTTGCCATTTCTAATGGCCTTGAAAACATGCACACTGTCCTGGCCCTGGGGATGCACAGCACTCCTGGTCTGAGTTAATCCTACTGTTTGTTCAGATTTCATTTCACTCATCATTTCCTCAGCGATTTTCCCTGACTTCCTTTATTAAAGCAGATCCTTCATAATACAGACAGGGCCCCACACATTGTGATGCCTGGTTAATTTGTGTGGGTACATGACCAAAACCATCTTTTTTGCAGGTTCCATGAAGAGAGGGGACCAGTCTGTCTTTGCTCACAATGTATTCTTGGGTACCTAATAACCTGGTAAAGAGCAGATATTTAATCAATATCTGTCCAAAGACTGCCTGAATTACAGGTATTCATTGATGATACATAGAAGAAAAACTGAAGAATGTAGGAAGAATGAAAATGAATGAAACCTAATGAGAGGACACAGGAAGATAATTTAAAGCACACTATCGTAAAGGAGGTATTAGTGAGTTTCTTTAAACTAATTATGAAATGGGAAGCGAGACTCACATGTGCACTTACATGTAATGCCCATGGCCCCAGGCTCCAGTAGTTCTGAGGCACACACTGAGGATCTTAGGTTGATTCCTGGAGTCTTTAGTTCTGCTCCCTGCCTCTCCCCTCCAGGGCAGCGGCAGCCCTTCCCTCCTCAGGAGACTCCTGCCAGCTCTTCTCTGGGAAGCGATGAGTGGGGACAGGTACTTCCTGCCTCCCCTTTCTTATTCGCCATGGGTAGCACTGCCAAGTCCCAGGCAGCAGGGCTCCTGCTCACACTCTTCCTTCCCTGCAGAGCCCAAGTGATGGCTGCCTCTGCAGTGGCTGCTCCTGCTGGGTGGGCTTTATTTTCCTCCAAGGACGGAGGACTTTTCAGTCAGGCTTTGTGATGAGGCGCTGCCACTAACTGGCCTTTTCCATCCTTGAGGTGATTCTCACCTTCCCATGACTGTCAGCACAGCAAATTTGTAGAAGGCAAATAATTTCCCCTTATAGTTAAAAACTTCCTAAATCTAGGGCTACAGGCTTGCCAGCTGGTTTCACTTCCCAGGCCTGTTTCTTTTAGGGCCCAGGGTATCTAACAGGACAAGAGGGGATGGCCATTCATGCAGCAAACATTTGCATCAGTGAGAGCTCAAGAGCAAGTGTGTTGGCTCCAGGCTGCTGGCCACTGTCTGGGACTTCCTGTAGATGCCTTCACCTCTGGATCAGGTCTTTAGCTGTCAGACTAGGTTGGAGAATTTGCTCTCTCTGTTTTGATTTTTGCCAAGAGCCAGAAGTTTAGAAAAAGTTTAATCTGCTTTTCTTCCAGCTTTTCCTACACGGACGACAATGTCCTTATCCCAGGTTGCAGAGTACAAGTCTGCACACAGGTCACACAGCCAAGGAGGGCTTCTGAGTCATTGGAGATAATTGCCTTTTTTCCCCCTAGGTCCTCCATATCTGTGAATCAGCAGTGTGGAAAATAGGGCTTCAAGAAATTAAGGAGGCTTGAAGTGAGCAAAGCAGAGCTGAGTGCTGGCAAGAGCTGAGCGCTGTCACAGTGGGAAAATCATGCTGATCATCATCCGAGGGAGCTCGTGGCGAAGTCGGCCTCCTCTTAGCAACATCCACAAGGCGGATACAGTCAGAACACTGTGACTTGGGCAGGAATGAAAATACCAGTGACATCAGCGGCTCCTAGCACAGCCAAGGCATTCTGGAGGTGCATGGTGTCAGGACGGCCTGTGCCGTCCTCATTTATTTACCTGAGTCATGTGAACAAAGCAGTTGCTGCCTGAGCCCTGCTGTGGCCAGCACTCGCTGCCGAGCTCATGCCTCTTCCCTGCGGCCTCTGCGTCTGCAGCTCAGTGCTGAGAACTTTGGAAGGACACAGACAGTGTTCCGGGGCAGTCACAGATGGCCTGTCCTTCTCAGGCCAGGAGTTCCTCCAGGAAAGAGCTTCAGACCAGACTCTTCTATGTCTTTGGGCCCAGCTCAGGGCGCCCATACCTAGGGGTTCCTGCTGAATAAGTGATGAGCTACAGAGTCGCCCTCACTTCTGGCAGCTTGTTCAGTAGCATAGGACTCAGCTGATTCTTTACAGTTTTCAGAATTTAAGGGATAATCTGTACTTCCTGGGAAAGGCATGTGTTATGTCATGTCACACAAAAGAAAGTGTTACATGCTAGGGGTCCGGGCAGCCACCCAGAGACTAGAGGCCCTGGGAAAATGACCTGAAGTGGAGGTCCAAGGGGTGTCCTCATTCTTCAGGAAGTAGAGACAGTGTCTGAGAGCAGTCTGGAGGAGGCTGGTCTCAGGAGCCATTTTAACACCCTGCTAAGACCCTGCGGATGGACTCCCACTCTTTCCCAGACTTTCCACTAGGGGGCAGGCAGAGGAAGGAGGAGAGGCAGCGAGAAGCATCAGGTGCTGCGCATCCAGCCTCCATGAACACACTGGGCTGTTTGTGTTCCTCAGGCAAGGCCAGGACACTCTCTCCCTCCCTTTCTCTCCCTCCCTCTCTCTCCTTCTCTCCGTCTTCCTCCCTGTCTCTGTCTCTCTTTTTCTCTCTTTTCCCCTTTCCTGTGTCTCTGTTTCTTTCTCCCATCCTCTCTCCCAACCCCAATCTCCTTTTCCCATCCCCCCGTCTCTCTGTGTATGTGTGTCTCTGTCTGTCTCTCTGTCTGTCTCTGTCTCTGTCTCTCTGTCTGTCTCTGTCTGTCTCTGTCTCTCTGTGTCTGTCTCTGTCTCTCTCTGTCTCTCTATCTCTCTTTCTCTCTCTCTCTCTCTGCTTGTCATAGCTTCTGTGATTTTATATAGTTTGGCTTGTGACAACAGATACCACACAACCATGGTAACCAAAGTATACAGCTTGGTGCGAATGTTAATAAACAGGGAAAACAGGATCTCTGGTGTTCTTATTTTGCTTGCCATGTGTGGTTTTGCCATCCGTGCCTCACACACATATCCTTTATTATCCCAAGTAATCGTGATGTACCAGAATTCAGTGGCTTTTCAAAATGAAAAGATAAATTGGGGAAACGTGTCCTGGGCTCCTTGTTCGTCTAGCCTTGAAAAGAGCAACATGTTTCTTGGGGCAAGTTACTGTTCTTTCTTGTAATCTTGTTCATCACTCCTTTTTGTGCAAACACATAATTTCAAGGGAAAAGTGTTTTCTTAAGAATTCCCAAAGGCCTTAAGAAGTTACTTCCTCCCAAGAAATTCCAGGTGATGGAATTCTTTAATTAGCTTAATTTTTTCTAATCCTCAAGAGTTGAAAACAGCACAACTGTCTTCCTGTACAATTATCTTTCTGTGTAAATCATTGGCCTCATAGAGTTGAACCTAAAATAAACTGGCCTGAGCCTAGTGAAATAAACATTTTAATCAGGCCAGATCACAGAAATGAAAATAATTTTTACAGAGATGAGGGTTGCTTTCTACAAAATCAGAGGGTTTAGAAGTTACAGTTCTCTTTCCTGTCAAGAATATTCACTTACAAGCCTCATCAATGCTTGATAACATTAACAGAAAAGTTTGCTTTAATGAAATAAAAGACTCTTTAATGAATTGCACCTTTAATTGGAATGAGAACAAACCAACCAAATTACATGAGTCAATAGGGAATATCCTAAAAGGTTGTCCTCAAAGTGATTTTCTAGTGGAATCACAATTCTTATGCAAATCATTTCACACCGCAGACTTTTTTCAGTGCTGTCCCTGATTTCATTCCAGTCGCCTTCACATCTAAGAAATACCTTTTCAAGACATAATGTAATCAAGTTATTTAATGATTTGCAAAATGCTCTCAAGAATTACCTAAAAACATGCAATTTTTATGATACCATAGATTAGCTCACCTAAAATTGTTTGATTTTCAGTTAAAAATATAAACAGGCTTTGATATATTTGGGCACAGATGTTTCCAGAGTCTCTGGATCCCTTTGTTTGAAGGTATTCCGTAAATGTGATAAAATGTGTAAAGAAGGCATCCATCTGATTGGGTATTCAGGCTCACAAAGAAAGTAATTACAGGGCCAGAGACTAGGAGTCAGTCTTCCTTCATCTAAATTCCCTTTCACATATCAACATAGCTTGACCTTGAGTTTTTAGATGCAAGTAAAGGACATTGATGTAATTTGAATAAGCCAGTTTTCCAAATACCCCGAACAGTCTGAAATCAGAGATGACAGGCTTGAAAGACAAAAGCCTGAAGGGGTAAAAAAAATTCTCAAGGCATCACGGTGGATCTGAAAACAGTGTCTTTCCATCTTACAGAACTAAATCTTTTGCCTTATTTCTAGGGAACATTTGTCTGCCAGGTTGGCTCAAATGCCAGCTTCAGCTCTGCTCTCCTTCGCTGCCTTCTGCTTCGGAGTCTTCCTGCTGACATTTCCACCACGGTGGCCTTTGTGGCCGGCTAACGTGACCTCCAACCTTCTTTGCCTCTCTTTGAGGGCAGGGGCCTCACTCCTGCCCCTGACAAAGCACTTTCAGTCAACTCTTGGGTTTCTTCATGGTTGATTAAACTGTCTGTGTTTATTCAGGACCCTTCTGCTCTTTCTGCGTCCGGCTGCTGACCTTTCTGTCGCTGCATTGTCGGAGGAGAAAGCTCACAGGGCAGCCTGTCCAACTTCTTGTTGGCAGTATTGGGGAAGATTTCGTGTGCAAAACATTGAGGCTGCTGAAGTACTGGTGTGTCTTCAGAGTGTACAGCTTTTTAAAAAAAATTATTTTAAAGAGCATAGAAAAATAATAGATGAGACATTAGAAAGATACACAATTTCAAAAAGAAACCCAACATAAGTATTCAACAGTGGTTGTTACAGTGCACACAGCTGTCTTCAGTGCAGTTGCTTGGATTATCAGAAATAAGCATGTGAATTAGACAAAGTAGAAATTTTAAGCATAACTGCTGCCTTCACAAATCCATAGAAATTAGTAGCACAGTCATTTTAGCTATCCTGTGCATATGATTTCCCCCTTCCATTTTTTCTTTCTTTTCTCTTTTCCTTCATCCCAATTATTTATTCCTTTTACAGTGTCTTTCCCTTTTACTACGTCTAGTGTACCTTTCAGATTTTATTTACTCTTTCAGGTTCTTATACTAGGGAAACAACATGATGTTTACACATGTGGCAATTTATTTCTCCTATGAGCGTAGCTTCCAGTTGTATCCATTTACCTATAAAAGCCTTGAGTTTATCTTTCTTTATAGCTGAGTAATACTCCGGTATATTAAAATACCACATCTTTTTATCCATTCCTTGGTTGATGGGCACTTGGGTTGTTTCCAGGATTCAGCTGTGACAAATTGAGCTGCGTTAAACACGAGTGCACATATATTGCTGTGGCATGAGGTTTTCAATTTTTCTGGAAAAATACCCAGAAGGGAAATAGCTGGGCTGAATGGGACTTTTGATCCTAATTTTCTGAGGAATCTCCACACTGATTTCTGCAGAACCACCAACAATGGAGAAGTGTTCCTTTTGAGAATATATAGCTGTTAGTCTGGACAGTTTTTAGAGTTGCTCCACTGGGTGAGGCCAGAGGCAAATGAAAGAGAAAAGTGGAGATGGGCCATGAGTTTTCATCACTAGCATCTCTCACGCCCCTCACGGACACTGATAATCTTGTCTTTCGGGTCCACACAATGGAAGGCTTCACGTGTGTGTGTGTGTGTGTGTGTGTGTGTGTGTGTGTGTTTCTAGGTATTAAACCCAAAGTCTTCACACTGAGACTTTTTTACTTCATGACAAAGTCTTGCTTCATTTCCCAGATGGGACTTGAACTGGTCCTACTGTATCCAGTTATTTCATTTTGTTTTGTGGTTGTTTGTTTTGTAGCCAAGCCTCACTTTGTAGTCAGGCTGGCCTGGACCTCCTTCTATAACCCAGACTGGCCTCAAATTCACAATCTTCCTGCCTTAGCCTCCCAAATGCCAAAATGCAGAAGCATGACTCTTAATGAGAGCAGGTGCAATTTCATGACTTGGAAATGAAGTTTGCTGAGTAGCCAAAAAGCATGGTGCATGACTCACCCCGCTGCGGCTCTGCTCTGGGCCCCAGGTGAACTCAGCTCCCCAGTGACTCTGGCTCTGAGTTCTATTCAAAGCCTGGTTCCAACTTATGCTGGCATCACTCCTTTCTCCAAACACCGTGATGTGCATTTGCTGTGCCTCTTCACCTGATGCTTTTGCATTTTGCTTCTTTCTGCGTGATCCTCAGTGATCCTCAGTACCCTGGTGACTGTGAGTGCCTGACTGTGGGGACTGACCTTCACTGCCTTTAGGTGCCCACATGCCCGTGGTACATTTTTTAGTGAAAGTGACTGGCTAAATGGAGGAGCAGTGGACACTGTCTGGGTCCGTCTCCTGTACTTCTCTGGTGCCCTACGTTCTCCTGTGGTGACTTTGCCCTCTCTTCTTTTTTCTGTTTGCCTCCCTCTACTCTCCCTCACCATCCCTCAAGATCAGTACTCAGCTTCTGGCATACATAGTTAGTTTGGCCTTATTGTTTGTTTTTGTTGTTGTTTTTATTTAGGACAGGATGTACAGGGTCTACAGGGTCTCAATGTGTAGATCAGACTCAGTGATCCTCCTGTTTACAGCCTCCCAAGAGCTGGGATTACAGACATGCGCCACCACACCCAGTCTCAATTGCTGTCTCAACATTCCCCGGGGACAGGTCCAGTACAGCAGGCCCAGCGATCAACTCCTGGCCCCTGTGTCTGCCCAAGCAGGCGCTTTAATCCACTGAGCTATTTGGCCGGTCCTGCCTTATTGTTTAGCAGCGTTCGTTGTGGGTTGTACCTGTCTGCCCAGTCATTTTTGCCTATCTCACATAGTAATTACTTTTAAGAGACCAAGATCCCTTTTAACTCCCCTTGTCTGTCATAGACAATGACATAGGCAGGAGCCACACACTCCGTGGATTTCAGGAAATGATGCTTGTAATCAGGGAATCACGAGTGCCAATCACTAGAGCTGATCTGCTCATGTTTGATGATCCAGGACTTGGTGCACATCTCAGCCACTATTCCCCTCTCTCTCATGATGGACCCCTAAACTCCACACATTTGTTTAGTTCTGCTGCAGGTGTTTTGGTGAGCGAGGACTTGCAGTGTGAAGCAACGTTTCTCGATAGCAGCACTGGGTGATCCTGACCTTCAGTGTGTCGGCACCAGCACTATGGCGCCGTCCAGGAAGTTCTTTGTGGGGGGCAACTGGAAGAAGAACGGACAGAAGAACACCCTGGGGGAGCTCATCAACCCCCTGAAGGCCGCCAAGGTGCCTGCAGACACGGAGGTGGTTTGTGCGCCCCCTACTGCCTACATCGACTTTGCATGACAGAAGCTGGATCCCAAGATAGCTGTGGCTGCGCAGAACTGCTACAGTGACTAACTGGGCCTTCACTGGGGAGATCAGCCCTGGCATGGTCAAAGACCTTGGAGCCACATGGGTAGTCCTGGGCCACTTGGAAAGAAGGCACGTCTGTGGGAAGTCAGATGAGCTGATTGGACAGAAGGCGGCCCACGCCCTCACAGAGGGACTAGGGGTAATTGCCTGCATCAGGGAGAAGCTTGATGAAAGGGAGGCTGGCATCACGGAGAAGGTCGTTTTTGAGCAAACCAAGATCATCTCAGATGACGTGAAGGACTGGAGCAAGGTAGTATTGGCCTATGAACCTGTGTGGGCCATTGGCACCGGCAAGACCTGACACCTCAACAGGCCCAGGAGGTACACGAGAAGCTCCGGGGATGGCTTAAGTTCAATGTCTCTATGCAGTGGCTCAGAGCACCCGGATCATTTATGGAGGTTCTGTGACTGGGGCAACCTGCAAGGAGCTGGCAAGCCAGCCTGATGTGGATGGCTTCCTCGTGGGCGTGCTTCCCTCAAGCCCGAATTTGTGCACATCATCATTGCCAAACACTGAGTGCCATCATCTGCCCTACGTTTCCTGCTAAGCCAGGGGACAGGCAGCCTGAAAGCCCATCACTGCCCCTCCCCCATGCTTCTGATGATGTCATCTATCCTCTAGCAGTCCAATGAAGTGTGCCTTCCTTGAGTGTTTACACCTCCCCATAATAATTGGGACCGGGACCAGGCCAATCCTTTTACCACTTACTCAGATTAGAGCTGCAAGGTAGCTTCTCCTAGGTTCAGAGACAGGAGTGGAGCTTGCTCATGGTCCCCCTTGGGCCCTGCTGAGGGCAGTAGAGAAGTCATCCTCTGCATCACTCCGTGATAGTCCTCCTTTGAGAGACAGAGGTGCTCCTCTCCCACAGTGCTGACCCTGTGTGTGTTGTGTCTGCACTGTCTCACATGTAAGGGAAGTAAGCACCTGGCACTAAGACATGTGCTTGTCCTTCACTGTAAAAAAAAAAAATAAGAAAAAAAATAGCAGCACTGGGCTCTTTGGGGTCTGAGGCTGTCATTGGGAGCTGCCATGGGCGGTGTAAGATGTATCCTAGCATTTCTCATCTCTACACTCTGGATGCAGGTAGCACTCTCCATTTATGGGAACTGAAACCAGCCCTTCAGGCTGCCATTGTGCCCGGAATGGGGGTAGGGACAGGGCTACTGCCTTTGGGGAAGAAGGTGGAAGCCACAGCCAGGGAGAGATCTTTGCTTATCAGAAGCAGAACTTTTTTTTTTTCTTTCCTCTTTAAGATAGTTTTTTAAAAAACATAACCACCATGGTGTTCTGTTCCAACCAGCTTAGGGAGAGAAGAGTCCCTCAAAATGCATTTAAATTATACAGCATTTTACCACTTGGCCTTGTTTTTCACTTAGGGTTCATTTAAAAAATCATTATCACAGGGCTGGGCCAGGCTTTCTGTGGCTGGGTCCCATATTTTTTTAGAAATCCTACTGGCTTTCTAGAAGGCCTGAGAGGCCTATGATGAGCTGGCCAGACAAGCACCAGTAGGCCTGCCATTCCAGGACAGATTCTATGTGTGGGGGATCCTGGGTTTAGGGTTCTACTGCCGGGCTCTCCTGATCCAAGAACTAGACTGTTTTCCCTTCCTTGGGATTAATAAACCACTGAGAGCACTAATTCACCCAAGCCAACCTCATAAGACACCAAGCTACAAACCAGATTGTTAGAGCTTTGCTTTCTCTCCAGAGCTGACCCAGGCCTTGAAGGATGGAATGTGGTCCAGAGTATGTATACAGAGTCCCCTGGGCAGTGGGCTCGGAGCTCCAGCCTGGTACCTGGCCCTCTCTGCCTCAGTTGCCAAGGGATTACCCTGTGGGTAGGGCAGGCATAGGAAGTCCTGATTTTGAGAGAAGAATGAGAGCTCCAGATGAACACAAACTTCAGAAATCTTCCACAGTCTGCTTCCATACAATGCCCACGTCCGGAGGCAAAGTGCCAGTTGTCCCTCCAGGGTAGATACCTTCCATTCTGAAGATGATATGGGGACAAAGTGGGGAGTTGGGGCATTAGAGGCAGAGGTAGAAACAAGAGGGAGAAGTGATCTTGGGAGACAGTCTCTCGTGGTTGTAGGCAACCTGATGAAGTACCTTCAGAGGAGAGCTTATCTCCTTGGAGATGGAAAGAGTCACTTCTGGTTTGTGGAAGTCACTGTCCGGCTGCACGGGGCTGAGCCTCTGTTGAGATCCCGTCCCTCAGCCTTCCTCCTTCATCATCACATGTTTTGTTCTAGCACCTAGTCCCCTGAGTTTGTTGATGCTGCGTCTTGCATGGACAACCTTCTGCTTTAGAGCTTATTTAGCAGAGCTTCTGGAATCCACTCCCCGCGGGACATCTCCAGATGGAGCTGTAGTCTTGCTGCCCCTGAGTAAAAACCACAAGTCAGCTGCTCACCATGCTCTTCCTTGGACTCACCCTGTCTTTGGAGATGTCTCTTCCTTTATTGCAACTAAAGCTGATAAGATATTTCTGCATAGTGGGTGGTGACTACCTTTGGAAACTTTATATTTCTCCCAATAGAGAAGCAATAAAAATGAATAGAAACAAAAGGCTATTGTCCTCCTTGTGAAAGGGAGAGCCATCTTTCCCCCACCGGTCGAGAAGCCAGGTGCTGCCTTTTGATCCCTGCTCATCTTTTGGGTTTTGGACAGAGCACATTTTTGAATATTTGGGATGGGGAAATCCATCAGCTCAAGCTGTTCACACATCATGAATCAAGTGGGGCAGTTAGCTGACTGTGCTGAGAGTCCCTTTTTGCCACTTGAGCCATCATTCTAGCACTGGGTGTTTGTCAGAGAATCTTTTGTCACTTTTGAAAATGTTATTACTTAGGAAATCAACAAACAGTACAACCATGGTTAGTGCTGCTGGAAAGTTCTATTGCTTGATGCACATTTACTGGAAAAGTAAAAAGTATGAATCTGATCAGTGCGTTAGGAAGCCTATTACTACCACAGCCATCATCTTTGTCCTCAAATACCTCAGCTCCTGCACTTCAAAAGCATGTTCTTCAAAAGCCATTGTGTTGGAAAAACAGGGTGAACTGTGCTCCTCTGATGCTGATTCTTTTTTTTTTTTTTTTTTTAATAAAAAGAGGAAAACAACAGCAAGAGAAAAGCTGAGCTGTTCCAGCAGAGCTCGCTGCAGGTGCTGCTACTGATCTGCTCCACTGTTGGCTTTCGTCAGAGACGTTGCAGATTTTCTCTTTGTGTCAGTTCATGTGGCTTTCTGTTCAGTGCTTCCTCAATATTCTTCCCACTTATTTCAGCTGATCATGCTCCGACTGGTGTCTCCAGTTCTCGGTGCTTTCATGCTTGGCGGCCCATCCTCTAAGGACATGATGAGGGGCAGCGTCTTGGCCCCCAGGCTCTGGATCTTGAGCATGCGCATGCAGCAGCTTTCTGGATCACCAATTTTACTCAGACTTTGGGGAAATTAAATAGTGATGTAACAATGGAATTGAGAGTTCAAACGCAATTTACATATATCTTTTTAAAATTTACATATATCTTAAAGATGATGTCCAGTATTTCAAAGAGATTTTATGCTGACAGCAGGTCTCATATGCAAGCTCCTCAGGCTCCTGAAGTGGGCAGAATTAGGGGCCGAACTGCGCTTCTACAAAGTGTGCTGCCATCTCCAGTACTTGAGAATGTGAACTTATCGGAAATAGGGCTCTTGCGTCACTGCCAGGACGGATCCTCATACTAGTGATCACAGAAGCTGAAACTGTGGCAGTAACAGGAACTTACGGGGCAAGTTTCTTCTGGAAGAGAAACAAAGCTGATTGTCTGACAGACAGCCCCAGGGAGACACAGAGACACTGACTCCTCCACAGCCAGGGGCGGTTCCGCTATAGATGAAGATGCAGCTATGAAGGATGCATTTTCCTTTCAAGGGATCCCAAAGAAACGGCATTAATTATAGTTTTTTCCCCCAAAAGGTGCAGGGGCCTCTAGAAGGGTTGGAGTTCAGTTATGGCACAGGTATGGGCTTACACGTGGCCCAAAAAGTGCTTTAAAATGTGCTATGACCACCCTGTGGGTCAGGAGATCTGTCACCCTCTTTGCTTGCATGGTTCCCATCCAGCTGGCCTGTGCCTCCCATCTTCTCACCGAAGGACTGTGAGGGCATGCTCGCTTCATTGGCAGCCTGGTTTGCTTTCCCCGGCTTAGCCCCTTAACGGTGTAGTTGCCTCTTTGTTCCTTCCAAAGCTGTTACTGTAAAGCTCTCCCTTTTCCTCTGGTCTCAGTGGTGGGTATGATTAGTTATGTTTAGATAAAGCTTTTGTGGCCTGGGACAGGTCTTCCTCTCATAAGACTGCTGTCTTTATACAAGGGGAAATTGTGACACAGTATGTACACAAGTGGAACCCTAAGGAGGACACTATCGGAGATGAGGTGATGGTTCTTGTGTGCTGAAGGTTGCCTGCAACCCCCTGGAGGTGAGCGCAAAGGCCTGGAGCAGATCCTTTGTGACAGCCCTCAGGAGGAGCTAACCTTGGAGACACCCTGATCTTGGGCTTCTGCATCCCAGAATTGGGGAGCTGTAAGTGGGCATTCCTCATCTCTTCTTGGCGCTGTTTCCTCAAGTCTGAGAAGCACAGAAAGAACTAATTTTAGAGTCTGAGAGATTCAAATGTCACCTTGGGCACAGCTGCAAGTGTCCCCTTGTGAGGACAGATGAGAGGTGCATGCTATAACCCCAAGAATGGGATTCGGTGACCTATTCAGTTCCCAGTGGACATCGCTCTTCTTTCCCCTGTCCCACCTGAGCATTCTGTCTGAGAAATGAGCAGCTCAGTGTGTCCTCGGTCACAGCCTGAGTAGGGCTAGGCTCGGTGTCAAGTCCAGACTCCCTGACTCCACCCCTGCTTGCGCTCCTGGGGCGTGGTCTCGTGCTGTCCACTTAGAATGCTACCCTGCATGTTGTCTCTCCAGACAATTATAAAGCAGATGAAGCAGGTGAGTCCGGGACCAAGGCCCCCTCACACCACTTAGTGAAAGTACCGGCTAGTGTGAGTTTCTTGCACTGCCCACAAAGCCTTCTTAACAAGAGAAGTGATTTTACTTGATGCTCATTTTTACATAGTTTTGACATATAATTGTTAGCATGAGGTAACCATTGCCTTGCAAAAAGTTATATTTTATTAAAGAGTTTTTGTAATGTTCCTTACAGAGGAAAATGGCTTCAGCTTTTTAAAAAGAACCAGTGAGAGTCCGAGGGCTGGTGGGAGTTGTAAAAGCTGCTGGGCCCTATCCTGAAGGCACACAACTGGGTCCGTGGCAATATGGCATCAATAAACAAGAGATTCCAGGAGTGCTGGTGGTAGCTCCAGATGAAAATGGCTGGAGTTATCTATTTATAGAACAAAACCATTGGGGAGACATGGGTTTGCAGATTTAGGAATGTTGTCTCAGCTATGATTCAGTATCAAGAAAAGATCCAGGGCTATAGCCCAGCCCACGCGGATCTTGCCTATCCAAGGAAAGCCAGACACTGTCTGGCAGAATAGCTGACTTGACGTTTGGTTGATTGCTCAGTATTTTCTGTGGCTCTTTACTCCACACTCACAGGCTGGGCCTTCCCCAGGACAGCCATGCCAACCTACCCTCTGGGGTCAGTTTTGCACCAGGAAGCCTAGAATTTCCATAGCAACTTCCTTGAAAAAAGTCAGGGATGACCAATTCTAAGAACAAATATGGGTGCCTGGGAGTTTGCTCTTGTTTTACCCTCAGCTGTGTCTGCTTGCCTGGAAGGTGAATGCTGTCTGAGTGGAGAGAGTTTCTTTCTTGTGAAATGAGCCCAGGTTCCTCTTG
Source organism: Octodon degus (assembly GCF_000260255.1). Lineage (NCBI taxonomy): Eukaryota > Metazoa > Chordata > Mammalia > Rodentia > Octodontidae > Octodon > Octodon degus. The sequence goes on along the minus strand of NW_004524691.1, from coordinate 3,320,765 downwards.
AGGGTTATATTAGGTAATGATTTGTAAACCTCTCACAGGAGTCAAATGGTAGCTCTGAACAGGAGCATCTGAGGCCGCCGAAAGCACTAAAGATGCTGCCAATACTCTGCAGCTCAGATCCTGGGAAGTGAAAGTCACAGCTGGTCTGCAGAGCACCTCAGAGGATCAGACTAAGGAAGAGAGTCCTTCCTGTGACCACAGTTTTTGATAGCAAAGACACAGGCGCCAGGGACTGGAACCTATAGGGATAACAGATATGTAGCAGTGACACAGATACCCTGTGTCTTTGGCGAATCACTCCCAGGTCACTCTGAGAGTTAGAACAGTGGAAAAATGTGTTGAACAAAGAGAGGTCTTGTTTTTTTTTTTGGCGGAACCAGGGATTGAACTCAGACCCTTGCGCTTGCCAGGGAAGCGCTTATTCCACTGAGCCATCTCCCCGGCCTGAAAGATCTTGTTTCAACAGGGCCGCCCATAGTCCAGTGCGGAGTCTGCTTCAAAGAAGGGATGGACATTGGGATCTGATTCCTTGGCCCCAAATGCAAATGCACAGCCAACTTCCTGCACAGAGCCCATGGCCAGAGACCTAAAAACCTACAGGGTGGCCTGAGAGAGCTCCTTTGGGGAGGGAAAGAGGGAGCTGCAGGCACTACTGTGACCCCGAGTGACCCGACCTCCAAGCACATCCCACAGTTCCCAGGAAGCAACACCCACAAATGTCATGTTCTCCTTCCTGATAGAAATTCTACCTAAGCCTGTTTTATAGGAAGTTGCTTTTCTTCTGAGCAGAAGGGGGCCATTGCTGGCTAAGCACACTATGAGTAAATGATTACTGACTGCCATAAAAGGATCTCGTAAAGCATTTATGTCTTCCCACATAAAGGACCTGGCTTGTACCTAGCTGTCTTTTTAGTTCATTTGTTGCAGGTAAAAGGGTGCCAAAGTCGTTTAATAATGACAGGGGTAAGGTTGACTTTGGAAAATGGGGCAGCCAAGGACTTGCGATCTTCCTACTTGTTTCCCCCTCTATCTGGTGACCTAACAAAAGCAGCTGTCTGAGTCACACACCATGTGGGTGTGTGCTAAGGAAGCAGTCCCTCTCCCCTTGCTGTCAGAAGTGGGCGTGGTTCTAGGGAAGAAAACACATTTTTGTTTTGTTTCCCTGAGCATAGGCTACCCTGGAGTGGGGCAAATGGTGAGCAATGAGGTGCACAGTGAGCTGCCAACGTGAAGAGGACGCAGCTGGCAGGAAGTGCCCCAGCTCAGCTGGGTTCCAGTTGTAAGGAAGACAGAGAGCCAAAGCCAGGGGAGGAAAGGGAGATTCCCAGGGAATCCTGATTCAAGGAAGTAGAGGTTACTGTCAGGAACCCAGGGAAGCCCACTCCCCCACCTGCCCCCATCCAAGGGAAGGTGGTCTGTGGAATGCTGGAAGACTGAGTTTCCTGAATGGCTCCAGGCTTTAAGGATTCACTGGAATTAAATGTTGGTCTCTGACTTCTGTTATGAGTTGAGTTGGCTCTGCTGCCTCATTTGTTACAGAGACGAAGACCCTAGTGTTGGACTAACTAATGTTCAACTTGTAACTTGAACTGGGTCAGTGGGGTGTTAGGTGTGGAAGGCCCACTTGAGGGTTGCCAACAGCATAAAAGGAGAACTGGAGGTGAAGATGGTGTGTTGCTGATTCTCCTGGGGAAGCTTGGCATGCTGGTTTTCCTGATATAAACTTAGCTTTCTCATCATCAGAGGATCTTGGGTCCTGAGGATGGCTGTGGTTCTCTTTGGGGGAGCTCTGGTCCTCTTTCTGAGCATTGCTTCCTGGCTCGGGTGCAGATCCCTCAGCCTGCTGGCACAGACCCTTCATCCCACTGGCGCCGACTTTCTAGTTTCCACCACCGACCTCTGGGCCTTCCCAGGGCAGATCCTTGATACAGACTTGTATGAATCATCATGCTGGACTCTAGGAGGACATTGCCTTGGGCTCTAGGTCTTCAGCTAGATTCATGTGAGATGTTACCTTGGGACCCATGTCCTCAGCTGTAGTATTAGACTCTCTTGTGCAATTGGCTCTTTGGATGAATATTATAAAGTAATTTTATAAATTATGTCAAATTTGTCTTATACTGAATCTGTTCCCTTGCCAGCCCTGACTACAGCAACCCTGTCCTCTTTAGGTTTGTGTTTTACATCACCCTCCACCTTGATTTTTGAACAATCAAATGTGGGAAGAGCTACTTGACAAATAGATCCTCTCTCACTCCCAAATCTGGAGAACTGTCCCCCTTCTTGAGTTCATGAAATTTAAAAATTGCCTGTTACTTAACTGTAGGCTTCCTTTGTGTCTGGACTGTGCAGAAATCTACTTGTGTCATTGTGGAGTGAGGCCTGACATAGCTGACCTGGCTACACCAAGCAAGCTTGACCCTGAGCACTTCTTGAGGTCTCTTCTGTCTCTATTATTTTGAGAACTTTCCAAGCATAAACACTAAAAATGAGTTGTTCTAAGACAAGTGGTGGCTCACAAAATATTACTGCTCTCCTGAACTGTTGACAGGATCTTATTTAGTTCTGACTTCCGGGGAATTTTATAATTTACTTTTCAGATTAAAAAAAAAAACTTTTTCCCATTAAATATTAAATAAAAATGTCAAGATTCTCTTCTGAAAAGCAACATTATATAGCATATCGAACACAATCTAAAATGGAAATATGTAGCCCACTATTTCAAAAAAGTAAGCACAACAAAAAGCAGAAAGCTGAGCTGACCAGGTAGCTCAGCGGACTAAAGTGCCTGCTTAGGCAGAGCGCAGCGGGGTTCAATCCCCAATCTGCTGTGCTGGCCCTGCCCCCAGGCATGCTGAGATAAGGAATGAAACTGTAGTGGTGGTGCCAGCCCCTAATCCCAGCATTTGGAAGGCTGAAAACAGGAGGGTCACTATGAGTTGGATCTGTGTATTGAGACCCTGTAGTAGACCCTGTATTAAATACATTAAAAAAAAATTAAAAAGCAGAAAGCTGGCCTTGTCCTCCACTGGAACATGCTGTGGGGCCTCGGACAAGACACCCTGGATAGCCTCTTCGTTCTCCTGCAAGGCAGAATCTCCACGTTGGCTGAATCCTCTTCCCCAACTCTTCAGAGATTCCCATTCTGTTTTGCCTGCCTGGAGTTTCCTCCTCCACAAATTCCCCATAGCTCAAATACTTCACCCTTCTGAAGACTACTTGCAGGCCTCCCACCTCCTGGACAGCTGGAGCGCCTCTCTCCCCTCAGTCCCCAGCGCACTATGTCCTGGGACGGTACACAACATCCCGCCCTGTATTACAGTGTGTCATTCATCCACACTTGCCTCGCTTCACTGCTACGATTAAGCTTGTGAAAGGCAGAGGCACTGCCTATTGTCATCATCCCCCTGGAAACTTACACAAACTGGACATTAAGTCTATTTTTATAAAGTTGAAGAAACTGAGGAAGGGAGCTAAGCTCCAGTTTAGATGTGTACACCAACCCCGAAGACTACCTGGTGTTCAGTGGGCAAGGGGGAGAGAATGACTGCCGTGATACAGTAAGGGATTCTCAGCCTTGGCGCCTCTGGCACGTAACCAGACCATTGCTGGTTGGCTAAGAGAGCTGTCTTCTCTCTGCCTTGTAAGACATTTAGCAGCATCTTTAGCCTCTTTCCTGTAGATGCTAGTAGCATTCACTCCTCCCAAGACATTGACAATATTGCCAGATGTTGCTAATGAACCCTGGGGACAGAACTGTTGATATAGGTGATTCTGGAAGGAGGCTGAGCAGAAGTACTGGACCCCTTGACCAAAGAAGCTTCCATGAAGTCTCTCTTCACTCTGAGTATCATCATTATTTTAATGCAGCAGCACAAAGTGGCGACCACCTCTACTTCTGACTGAACATTTTCCCTAGATGAGCTACCATGGTGCCGGCTGTTTAAACATTAGGATTTTGAAAGGAGGTGAGAAAGGGAAACGGGGTAAGCCCCCACTCTCTTGAAATACAAATATTTTTATTTTGGAGGTTGTAGTCTTGAAGACAGTACTAGCAAGTGTTGGGGTTCACGCCAGGAAGACCACCAAGGCAAAAAGTAACAATACAGCCAACATGAAAGACATGTTTGTCTTAGAAAGCCTTGAGGAAACGTCATTGCCGAAAACCCATATGTCAGCTTGAGTCAGGTTCACACCTATTATGGCACATGACTTCCTTTGTTGTGCAGGAAGGCAACCCCAGGTACCAACACCCTGACCTCTATCAGCCCCAGAGCTGCCCAGGGAAGGCAGAGGTTTGAGGAAGTGTATTTGTTCAAATATGGAAGGGGTATTTGAAAAAACAACCACCCTTGATTCCTTTGAAGTGATTACACTCTCGTGTTGGGGAGCAGAGCCCAAATGATGTCCGAGTGACCATGATAGATTCATAGTACAGGGCCTGGGGGAGCCGTGGGATTGGTTTGTTTCCTCACTGAGGCAGTAAAAGATTGATTTTTTTGAAGCACTGGCTGAGGCATTATGTATTAATGACTACACACGGATTTCCATTGCATACGTCATGCGCTGACAGTGGAAACTGGAGCTGTTATGTAAGGCACTGGCTTGGTGCCTTTCTGAGCCTCCTTCCCATCACCTCATGTACCTGTCAGAATGCTGAGGCCTCTGGACTCATGTGGATGGCAGAACACCTAGGGCCACTATGTGAGGCCCATGTGGCAGCTGCCGGACAAGAAGGCCTGCAGGACAAGAAGGCCTGCCCGCAGGGGCAGTTGCCCCACCTGCTCCATGCACACTGACTTGCTGTCAGCTGCACTCAGTTTTCCGGAGAGGGCTGCTGAGGGCCGTTGATAAGAAAAGCAAAGATTTTCTGCAATAAGCTGTTATGGTTTGTGTCTAGTTGTACCCCCAAAGCCTCATGCAGTCATGGGGTGAGGACTTCTAGAGTTTGTGTTAACTCATGATCCACTGGGATTATGTGTGATCCAAGGCTGGGATTATGGGTCTTAGTACTGCTGGGATTACCCATAGGTGGGTAAATACTGGGAAGTACCCATAGGTGTGAGTACTTCCCCTACCCTGGGGCAGGCAATTTGCATTACAATGTAAGGTGGGAAGAGAAGCTAGCTGCTTGAGCTGCTGCTACTTCTCCCTTGCACTCTTGCTCTTTGCCGCCGCCATGAAAGGTTGCCCTCTGTTAAGTGCTGCTCTGTGTTGGACCCAGCTGAGTATGGACTGAAACCTCCAGTAACTGTGAGCTAAATAAACCTTTCATTCCTTCATTTTGAGTGTCAGGTATTTGTCCCAGCAACGAGAGAAGAGTAACTAAGACATAAGCAGATGGCTGAAATCACTTTTCCGCTCTCTGACATCGGCAGAGAACTTGCTTAAACCCTGGCAAGAGGTGTGGCTAGACTTTGAGCAGCGCTCTTTTATCGGTTGCCAAGTGTCATAATGAGGGCAAGAATGGGAAGAACGGCTCCTGCTCTGATGCACAGGGACTGTTGGAAGAGGCGTTCCTCATGTTGACTTTGTAGTTCTAAGGGCAAATTCATGAAATGGGTATCAACAGGAAGCCTCATCAGTCTGCCATTCGCAACAGCCTGGAAGAACGTCTCCCACCACGGTACCAGGGACTGAATCCCAACCTTTGTACTCAGATACATCATTGGTTCTTTTTTTTTGTTTTTTATTTGCATTTTGAGACAGGGTCAGGCTAAGTCACTGGGTTGTCTGGACTGGCTTCAAACTTGTGATTTTCCTGCCTCAGTCTTCCAGAGTGCTGGGATTACAGGTGCATGCCTTTATGCCTGGCTTGTAATTATGCTTAAAAGGTTCAGAACCACTAATTTTGGTAGTGTGTGAAGATGATGCGTACCTATGAACATGATCGCGTATAATTGTAAATTGGGATCAGCAAGTGTTTTTGGGGAGAAAGGGCACAGAGGAGCACACGGTGTGTGCTAGGAGTTGAGGGGAGAACAGGAAAATGGAGAAATGACACAACCTCCTGGGACACATGACAGACTTGGGTCGCAAAACTAAATCAGACCTGAAGTTGAAAAGAAAAGGTGAGGATAGACAACCCCACTGGAGAGTCAGAAGAACTTAAAAACAGAGGCAGGAAAGGGCCTTGTGGCTGCAGTGGGCAGAGCTAGGCTCAGAGTGTTGATGTGGGCATCAGGTACAGGGAAGACAAAGGGCACCATGGAGGAGAGTTGGCATGGTGACAGGGGTACTCCCACTATCTCTAGGGACAAAGGGTCACCAAGGAAGGGGCTGTGCTCAAGAGCTGGTCCCAGGGTCACAGCCCATCCCAGATGTTGCTTCAGATAGGATGATGTGTCTCAGGCTTCAGCCTTTACCCTAGGATTGAGTAATGGCCTGGAAAAGCCCTATGGGGATACAAGAGCCTGCCCAGGCTGGGCACTTTTGCCCTGGGAATAATCCCAGTGATCCACACGTTACTGGCAGGAGCCTCTTCACATGTAGACTTCATTCTTCCTGTGATATGCACAGCAGTCTTTTCCCAGTTAGCAAAGTCCCTGCAGTCAGGCCTCATGGGATACATCTAGCACTCGGTCCACAGCAGGATGAGGAGTGATTCCTACCACAAGTATATGGAAATTTCTGGTTCCAGTGGTAGGAATCACTCCTCATCTATGATAACAAAAAAGAGGTCATTAGCCCTGTAGGTACCTTAATCCACTTGAATAAAGAGTGATCCCAGCTCAGCAGAAGGGAAAGACAAGCCTGGGAGAGATGCTCTCAAGGGAGATATTTCTTGGAGATAGTTGGTTTTGTGCCCTGATCTACCTCTGGGAACCCTTTGTCTGACATCAGGGAAGCCCTTTGTCAAGGTACTGCCTTTCCCTTGCCCAAGGGCATGTAGATGAATATGGAAAGTTTGTCAGAGCCTCTTTGTTAAGAACCTGAAATTTGAACAATGCTGGAGTTTAGTCTCATCCACAGTGAGGTGACAGGTAACCCCAGTGAAGAGGTATTTGGTCTAAGACCCTCGGCTATATGTGGCTTCCCATCAATGGGATTTTTAAAATTCTTACACATTCTGTTCTGAGTCTGGTTTCCAGATAAGCAATTAAAAGATCAACCATGTTTCCAGTAAATTCTCTTGTGACTTAAGATTAACCAAGGTCAGTTTTTACTGTTTGCCATCCAATAAACACCAGTGCCCATAATGAATTTGTTTCTGAGAATCCCTCAGTCACACCTAAGTTTCATAATGTTGGGCTGGCAAGATACTTAGCAGACCAAGCGCTTGCTTAGGCAAGCACAGGGACTGGAGTTTGATCCCTGGCACCATATGCCATGCCAGCCCCGCCATTGGACACGCTGAGCTGGCCATTGAGACTAGAGTGGTGGCACAAGTCTGTAATACCAGTGCTGGAGAGGTTGAAAACAGAAGGATCAGAACAAGTCCTAGCTGCATAGTGAGACCTTGTACCAAATACATAAATTAAAAAATAAATAAATAAATAAATAAAACAAAATGTTGCTCCAAAGTTGTTCTAGAAGCAAATGATGTCTTTTCATTTACTTTGATTCTGCTGTAATAATTTCCTAGAATTCATTTCTTTGGTTGCTAAGTGCATGCTGGTCACTTGCTGATTGTAATAGCTAGCCTGGTTTCTGGGGTCCCTTCACAGTGGACCAAGTCTCTCCTGTGGTGGGGCCGGGCTCACTTCCGTCCTGTCTGGTGTGGATACTGCTCAGGTACAGCACACTCAGACACCAGAAAGGGAACCACGCCAGGACAGTATTTTTAAAAGCCAAGGTGGAGAAAGTACAATCAAGAGTTTTCAAGGTGTTCTTGGTTTTTATTTAGTAGAAAGCCAACTAGTTAAAAAACTTATTAGAAGAAAATAGTCAGAAAAGCATAAAGATATGTAAGTATCCTTATAACAGTATTATTTTGTGATAGAAAAAACTCAGAAATAGTTTCCAGCAGCAGAGAAATGCCTAAATAATGATAATATGTGACACAGCTTCAAAATCATGGCTTTATAGAATACTTGGTGCTGTGGGGGACAATTCTTACAAAATCTTACGTGCCAAAAGGAAATAAACAAACTAACCAATAAGTGTACTGTGTAATCTCAGTTTTTCTTTTCTTTCAAATTAAGAAGGCCTCTACCAGTACTTTAATTAGGTCTCAGTAGTGTGATCATTGGTAGCTTAGCAAACAAATTCTTTAAGGGTAGAAACTGCATTTTCTTTGAGCTTTTAGCTCTAGTTCAGTACTTGGACTCAGACACACAATTTGTGTCTTGAACTAATGCATAAACTTCCTCATTATTTTTTATATTTATATTTTAAATGATGAATGTATATTTCAAATAAAATAAAAACATTTTATTTATTTTTAATTAAAAAGTTTATTATAATAAAAACACACTGCCATTAATATTCTCTCTCAGTTCAGACACATCCCACTATTCTTGTCACTTTCTTCAGAAAAAATATTTTAGGAGATAAAGCTTCAGTGAGCATTTGATATCCTACTGATGCTTCAAGAGCCTATGGCAAGAGAATTCCTTATCGTCCCAAATTCTGTCCGTGTCCTCTAAGATAATGAAGTCCCTTTCCCTTTAAAAAAAAAAAAAAAAAAAAAAAGAGCCTATGGCAGCAATCATTTGATTACTTTTTATGTAGAAATATGGGGAATGTGTCCCCTCCTTTAAAATGGGACTACTTCAACCAGTAAATATGGTAGAAGGGATGTGTGTGATTCTGAGGCTGGTCATACAAGAATTTGGGGTGTCTGCTCTGTTTGCTGGGAAAGCTCGATTTCAAAGCTCAGAACCACCACATAAGAGGTTGAGTGCCCTGAGACTGCTGTGTTTAAAGGCCGTACATGGTCTCCCAGAATGACTGTCCCAGTGGAACCTGTCTTTGTGGGCTTCCGGGGTGATTGTCCCCATGAAACCTGTCTTTCAGTCCAGGTGTCAGCACAACAGTGACAAAGCCATCTCAGAAATGAATGCTTCCAGCCCTTGTCATTTGAGTCACTCCTATCTGAAGTTTTAACAGCAAGGACCAAGGACAAGTTCCCAACTCACAGACTCCTTGAATATTACAAAATGGTGGATGTTTTAAGCTTCTAAGTTTGGGATTATTTTCTAGCCAGTAATAGATAGATACAGTCCTAGTCAGACTTCTCCTTTTACAAAAACTTCATTAGTCCTTCCTGCCATTCCCACAACACTAAGCCCCTAATCCAAATTAGTCACTCTTGTTTCCAAAAGTCCTCTTTTTATTTTAGATCAGAGTAGTCACTCATACAATCCTCTTCCACAGTGTAAGTTCCTTAAGGGAAGCAGCCCTAAGCCATGTTCTTCCCAGAGCACCAGCACACGGATTCTCAAGGGTGGCCCTACTGTTCTCACTCCCGTATTAATGTAAAGCATAGCAAGAGGAAGTGGACAGAGAAGCACATTTGGTAAGCATGTCAGGCTGTCATGGAATCCCAGCTAGCTCTATGATTCTGGACCGCAATTAGTGTCACAAGGGGACACACTATGTCTGTGAAGTATCCCAAGTGGCTTAGTTTGCCAAAAGCTGCCATAGCAAGACTAGTTGTTTCAAGCAACAGAAGTTTATTTTTTATGGTTCTGGAGGCCGAAGGTCCAAGATCAAGGTGTCTCCGAGGCCCCTTTTCTTGGCTTGCTGATGACTGCCTCCCTGCTGTGTCCTTTGGGCAGGCACATGTCTGCTCTGTCCTCCTCTTTCTATAAGGGCACCTGTCCTACTAGATTAGGGTCCTACCCTATGACTTCATCTAACTCTACTTCCTTAAAGGCTTTCATTCTACATAAAAGCAGATAGGGGGTTAGGGCTGCAAGATGTGAATTCCGGAGGGACACAGGTGGTCCATAACAAGGGACACAGGAGCCTTGGATGTGTGTACTTCACACATACAAAGGGGGGTGCAAAGAACCAAAGAGCAGTCCCCCAAATCTTACCAGTGAACAGGATCCTGGGCATAAATTCCAGATTTGGGCTGTCCTTGTCCTCTTAGCCCTTTAAATAATGACCCGCTTAGTTGATCGAAGTCTGTGACAACTTCATCCCCCTTGCAGCCAATGGAATGATTTCACTGCATGTAGGTTCTGTTCGTTCTAAGTTTTGATACCTACAGGAACCTCAGGCAAACCTTCTGTATCGTTGTCAGCCCACAGACAGTGGTGACTGCAAAGTGATGTCCGATATGTGTGCAGGAGGGCACCATCCATGGACTGCCATTGTGCACCAGAGCCGAATAAGGAGTATCAGTAAACAGGGTTTGGAAAGGAAGTTGTTAGAAGCCACCAGAAGATGATTCAACAACATAGGAAACAAAGTGGTAGAGATGACTCTTCAAAATTGTTCTTCTCGAATTGATTCACAGTGGTCTCCTTGTTTGGATCAGTTTTGTTTTGTTTTTTATTGTATTCTAAAAATATGGGAGGAGGATGTGGGAAGAGAGGGAGAGAAAGTTGGGAAAGGAGAGGAGGGAGGGAGCGAGGGAGAAAGAAAGAGAGAGAGGAGGGAGAGAAAGACAGAGGGAGAGAAAGGGAGAGTTAAAACTATTTTATGTCCTTGTCTGTGAGCTACAGTTGCTGAATAAGGCATGGAGCAAAAATTCAAGGTCACATATTTGCCCTCTGAGATGCAAATTGAAGTGCGCCTATCTCACAATTTTACCCCTTGTTTTTAGCTGGTCTTTGTCATACTATCTCACTGTCAAAACAGCCCTCTCCCTGCCCCTCCAACCCCCTAGCGTTTACCACTTAAGGAAAAAGAAATGTTTTTTGTTCTGATTCATGGTATCATTAATGCATGCTCCACACAAATCAATTGGTTCTTATTTCTATATACTGTAGCATGTTTACACAATCACCACCCTGCCTGTATAGAGTGTCCCAGTGTTCAAAGTTCATTATGTGAAAATCATTTCTGAAACACATTTTCTCGGCCAGTTGCAATTGGTTAAGAATTTTGTTTTGATCCATAAGAAGGCTTTTTCCATGCTCAAAACTCTAAAGCCCTCAAGATTTTTATCTTTCTTGAATTGTCCAAAGGTGGAGATATTCAATTTGCTAAAGGTCCTTGTTTTTGACCCAAAGACAAATATCTTCTCCCATGTTATCCTCAACAAAGCAGTGATTCAATTTTAAAAACCTTTCAGGATCATGGATTCACCAGACAGAAAAAATGAACCTTAGTCTGGCTTTCTTCATTAATTTTACTGTGTTCTTTCTTTGCTGCTTCACTTCAGAAAAGAGGTATAATTACTATCTTTATGAGTCAGATTCATAGCCCAGCACCTGCTAGAAAATTAAAAAATATTTTCCCATGTCACATACCAGAGCGAGGCTTATTGTTCTCAAGCCACTGCTGGTGTTCGCTCATTTGCCAAAATGATTTGGAGGCTTTAAAAGCCATAGTGATAATGAAAAACAATGACTAAAGACATTTGGAAATGTCAGTACATAAAGATAGTAACATGAACTTGATAAACTCGTATTTTCATTCTTTTTCAATTGCTCATAGATTAATAAAGAAAAGTCTGCCTCCCCCCTGCCCGCCAGAGCAGCAGATACAGACAGTTCAGAGTTGTTTTCTGAAGCATCCACCAGGTAGTCACTCAGGCACGATGTGTGGAATTCAGCCAAATTATCTATCTAAGAAGGAGATTTAATATTTTATATATATTATTGACCTAAAGCTCAAAGCTCAAAGAATAACTGCTGGTGAAACTCAAGTCATGACCTAATAATGGTACAGCCTAAAAAGGGGCAGGGTGTGACTAAAAAAAAGATCTTTATACAGTCGATTTCTTGCTTAACTGCTGTATAGAGAGACAAAGATCAAAAAGCTGTTGTTTTGCAAATGATGAATGTGTTTCATCCTTGCGTGAAACAAAACCCTAAGAGCATCAGCTCTCCACTGTTACTTCAAAAGATGTTTCTGTACGTGACTCACTTGAAATTTACCTTGTGTGAGAAATTCATGCTGCAAGGTCGCAGACAGGGAGGCAGCAAGGACCCCACTGTGGCACCTCGCGCGACACGCTCCCAGCCGGCTGCACATTCACTGAAGGGGAAGCGAAAACAGTGGCTCAAAGGGCCGGCCGTGGCCCATGGCCACAGTACGGGAAGTCTCACTTGAGAGTTTCTCAGGCACTCTTGTACTTGAGAAATAAAAGAAAAAAAAAAAAAGGAGAATTTCTTAGTATTAGTGCTCTCCGAATGTTTGCACAGTCAGTTTGAAAGGTAAACCCAAGCCTTCTTTGAGAAAGTGTACTCTCGGCCTGAATCTCCCGCAGAAAAATTTCAGAGGAATTCGAGCACATTCACAGGAGCACATACACTCCACACTCGGAAAACGCCCAAGAGAAGTTGGTGAGGACCACAGCAACAGGCTCGAAAATTAGAGAATTTAGGAGGCCCAATTTTGTTCTTTTTATTGATACTTTAAAAAAAAATTATGGGAAGTTTCTGTTTTGATATCATTTGAAAAGCTAACTTCTACTGAATTAAAATGTTAGTGATAGTGTGATAAATTTTCATTTAAAATTTGTGCGTGAATCTGGAATTTTGCTGTATTTTACAAATTAATATCAACATGTTTGTGTGTCAATATACTATTAGAAGTACTAAAGCTTTGTAATATCTAATATCAATCTGCCTTTGTACCCTCTTGTTCTTAAAACTGCCTTTACTCTTCTCATTTCTTAATAACAATAAATTATATATATGATTTTGATTTTTAAAAAATAAATAAATAAATAAATAAATAAATAAAATTCTAGGGGGTGCAGGGAGATGGCTCAGTACAATA